>NW_024470326.1:341165-425645 GCF_900496995.4 Aquila chrysaetos chrysaetos | reverse complement strand
AGGGATCATCTAACAAACCCCCATTTCCTTCTTAAATTCCCTTACATCCCCTGTATTAAGGGGAACTGCCACATACCCCCCCTCCCGGTCCCCTGTGCATCCCCCCCAGGCACTAACATTTCCCGAAGAGGAAACAATCTTTCCTCTCCTCGCCTTATTCTATTACGTGCAGACCTTCTGGGAGGGGGTCCGGGGTCAGGGAATCAGTTCCAAATCTGATCCTTCCTGGGCCTGGGCTATTTTCCTGGCCTTGGGGTGGGTCCTGAGGCAGAGGGGCCTGAGGGGCATAGGGAGGGGCCAAAGGGGGCCTTATCCTCTTTTCGAGGTTTATCTCGTCTGTTTTCCCTTAAGGCAAAGAGGAATGACGGCTCCCAGGATTGGGGAATCCATAAGGCAGCATATTCACTCTCCTCTGGGCTGGCTGGTGGTCTTTTATTGTTTACCCATATATTTAATTGTTGACACAACCCAATCCTCAGAGGACCCGAACATGGGCCAGTACGTGAGATTGCTGAGAGGTTTCCCACCCCAAATCTCAATACAAATTAATCATCTTTTCCTTAGACTTATCCTTTTTCTTTGGAGAACTGTCCCAATGCCTTATCATCAGGCCTAAGGGACTATCTGGGGGTATGTCTGGTAACTTATCTTTCTTCCCCGTCCCAATGGGTCCAGAGGGCTTGCTTTTCCTCTGTCCCATCTTCCGAGGTGCCCTTATCCACACACACACTCACATCCCCTCGGTCGTGACTGGCTCCCTCGCGGGCTACGAGAACTGCACTACTGGAGGGTCCGCACTCGCGTGATCTCAGAGAGACCTCTCACACACTCTCACCTCGGGATAACCACCCCAACCAAACGGCTCACAATTTACATACTCACCTGCTCCTGAGGTCTTCGTTTGGTCTTCGTGCACAAAATTTAAGGGTCCTGCAGGTTCTTTTGCTCAATTATCGTAATTTAAAGGGGTTCGTGGGTCCAGGGTGTGGCGGCGGCACCTCCTCAAGACGGGGCTATCCGGGGATAGGGTGTCTCCCTGCTTGCGAGGGTCCGCACCAGAGAACCTGGATCCGAGTCACGGCACCAAGTTTGTTATAGAGGCTCGTGACAAATTGGAGGAGCCAATTTGTATTAAATAAAAATTGAATTATATTAGCAAGCGATAAGAGAGCAAAACACGCTGGGCGGCCGGGGAGTCTGCGCTCTACCAACGGCTCGCACTTTATGCTATAGTTACATTCCTTATATACAGTTTATGCACCCCTTTCTTGTAAGTCTCCGCCTTGTCCTGCTTCTTCTCTTCTCACTCGTGCAGGCAGATTCGGTCGATCTTCTCAAGGATGAGTGTCTTTTGATGTAGAATGTCCTTTGATGTGGAGAAGTACAATCGTGGCAGAATTAATCCCCTTATCTGGTAAATTGCAGCTGTTGTCTTTCCCTCCTTATCTAGTAAGTTATAGCTGTTGTTCTTTTCCCGTGATCTTTACGCAACATTTAAGCAAGCTTTGTTATTTGCACGGGGCATCTGTTAAATCTCAATATGTCTCCTCCTCCTTCCCGATTGGTATGCAAGATCCAAGTTGTTATATTGTAGTCTTATTATCATTACTTCGATTGATTCTATCTTGCTTTGAACAAGGGCTATAACTTTATTTAAAACACCTGGACTAAAAGTTAAGGTTAGCAGTAATATTCTGCAATTGTAACACAGTTCCAAAAAGTACAATAATATTGGTTAGGTGCGTTGTAATACCCGTTCCCTGGATTAAAACTAGGACAAAAATAGAAGGGCTTTCCATTCAAGCATGGACTTATGGAGCCAGAGTACAAAGTGGGGCGGTAATGTCCCTACCCCCACGTGAGATTTTATGAACAAAGTTAACCCATTTATTACAGACCTGGCCTCCCTCCCGGTGCTTGCGGGGTAGACATGGCCTCCCTACCAGCAAGCACCGGATTGACATGGCCTCCCCAACCATGGGGGTGGGGTAGACCTGGCGCCCCCTACCTGATCCTCCGGGGTACTACAGGTACCCTTACTGGTACTCCAGGGCAGTACCGATACCCCCACTAGTACTCCGGGGTAGCACCGATAACCCTCCCCCGGGTACTTGGGGGTACCGATACCCCTACTGGTACTCCGGGGTACAACTGCTGTCCCTGCTTGCGCCGGCGGTAGACCCACCCTCCCTACCTGACCCTCTGGGGTAGGCCTTGTGTCCCTACCTGATGCTCCGGGGTTACCTGGCCTCCCTACCAGCGCGGCGTGGTAGACCTGGCCTCCCTGCTGGCGCCGGTGGGGTAGACCTGGCCTCCCTGCCCGCAAGGTCGGGGTAGACATGGCCTCCCTACCGGTGCTTGCGGGTTAGACCTGGCCTCCCTAAACACGGGGGTGGGGTAGACCTGGCGTCCCGACCTCATCCTCCCGGGTAATACCGTTACCCCAATTGGTACTCCAGGGTAGTAGCGGTACCCCTGATGGTACCCCGGGGTACACCTGCTGTTCCTACTGGTGCTCCGGTCTACACCTGGCTGCCCTACCTGAAGCGCCGGGCTCAGCCCAGCGTCCCTACCTGATGCTCCGGGGTAGTACCGGTACCCCTACTGGTAACCCGGGGTACACCTGGCGTCACAATGGGTGCGCGGGGGTAGACCCGCTCCCTACCTGACCCTCTGGCTTCGGCCTGCTACCCCTACCTGATGTTCCAGGAAGGCCTGGCGTCCCCACCCGCATGGACGGGGTAGACCAGGCCTGCCTACCTCACCATCGGGGGTAGGCCTGGCGTCCCTTCCAGACCCTCTGGGGTAGTACCGGTACCCCTACTGGTACTCCAGGGTAGTAGCGGTACCCCCTGGTACCCCAGGGTACACTTGCTGTCCCTACTGGTGTTTCGGTCTAGACCAGGCCTCCCTACCGGCAAACACGTTGTTGACCTGGCCTCCCTAACCATGTGTGTGGAGTAGACCTGGCGTCCCCTATCTGATCCTCCGGGGTACTACCAGTACACTTACTGGTACTGCAGGGTAGTAAAGATACCCCCACTAGTACTCTGGGGTAGCACCGGTAACACCCACCCCCCCCCCCCCCGTGGGTACTTGGGAGTAGTACCAATACCCCTACTGGTACTCCGGGGTACAACTGCTGTCCCTGCTGTCACCCGGCGGTAGACTTGCCCTCCCTACCTGACCATCTCGGGTAGGCCTCGTATCCCTACCTGATGCTCCGGGGTAGACCTGGCCACTCTACCGGCACTGGCGAGGTAGACATGGCCTCGCTGCCCGCAAGGTCGGGGTAGACCTGGCCTCCCTACCGGTGCTTGTGGGGTACTCCAGGCCTCCCTGCTGGCACCGTTGGTGTAGACCTGGCCTCCCTAACCATGGGGGTGGGGTAGACCTGGCGTCCTGACATCATCCTCCCGGGTAGTACCGTTACCCCTATTGGTACTCCAGGGTAGTAGCGGTACCCCTGATGGTACCCCGGGGTACAACTGCTCTCCCTGCTGGTGCTCCAGGCTAGACCTGGCCTCCCTACCTGAAGCACCAGGCTCGGTCTGGTGTCCCTTCCGGACACTCCAGGGCAGTACCGGTACCCTACTTGTACTCTGGGGTACACCTGGCATCACAATGGGTGCGCGGGGTAGACCCGCCCTCCTACCTGACCCTCTGGTGTTGCCTTCGTTGGCGTGGCGACCTGGTTCAGGAACGGCACGGTGACCAACCCCAGGCCACTCAGGCCATCAGCTCACGGACACCAATGTGGTGGACGGCAAATGGCATTTATTTGTGAGTGACACGGCATTATATAGCTTGGGTTTATGACGTCACTTCCGTCCGCTTACCTCATACACTAAGCGCCATTGGCTACCTGGAGAGGGGCCCTATCTTTCCGTACAGCGCGACATCTTCCGGCCGCCAGACCCTAACTACCCACACTCTGGGGTAGGCCTGCTACCCCTACCTGACGCTCCAGGTAGGCCTGGCGTCCCTACCTACGCGCAGACAGGGTAGACCAGGCCTCCCTACCTGACTGTCAGGGGTAGGCCTGGCGTCCCTTCCAGACGCTCGGGGTACTACCGGTACCCCTACTGGTACTCCAGGGTAGTAGCGGTACCCCTGCTGGTACCCCGGGGTACACCTGCTGTCCCTACTACTGTTCCATTCATTTCTTTCTGTCTTACCTTTCTCCTCTATACTCACAGAATCAGAGACATGTTTAAGACTGGAAGGGACCAGTTCAACCTCCTCAGCTGTGGAAGGGTCAGCTAGAGTATGTTGCTCAGCACCTTATCTAAGTGGGTATGGAGTACCCCCATGGATGGGGACTCCACAACCTCTCCGGGAAGCCTGTTCCAGTGTTTAACCACTCTCACAGTCAAACACTTTCTTCTGGGGTTCAGATGGAATTTTATACATTAATGGGATGCCCCTCAGCCTTTTCTTCTCCAGGCTGAACAATCCCACATCTCTCAGCCTTTCCTCCTAGGAAAGATGCTCCAGTCCCTTAAACCAGCTTTGTGGCCCTTTGCTGCACTTGCTTGAGTAGGTCAACAAGTATGATGCACTGGGCAGCGCAGCACTTGACACAGCACTCCAGCTGTGGGCCTCAGCAGTGCTGAGTAGAGGGGAAGGAACACCTTCCTCCATCTGCCAGCAATGCTTCTCCTCATGCAGCCCAGGAGGCTGTTGGCCTTTGCCATGAAGGTGCATTGCTCGCTCATGCTCAGCTCCTTGTCCTCTGGGACCTCAAGGTCCTTCTCTGTGCAGCTGCTCTCTAGCTGGTCGACCCCCAGCATGACGTCCACAGTGGGGTTGGATCACAGGCTGTCCTCCCCAGGGACTTGTCCTTCTTGAAGATGAGCTTCACCTCTGGCACAGGTCCCACAGTGCTGCAGAGTCACCTGGGACAGCAAAGCCCTCTCCTGCCAGGGCTGCACAGCCCAGGCCTCTTTCTCTCTGGCCTTGGGGACTGCAGCTTTTGCTCTCACTGTGAGAACCTCATTCATCAGGATGTTGTCACCTAGCTTCCACTCCAGCATGCATAGGCTGTGAAGCCTTTCCAAGCAAGGAGTCCAGTCTTTTAGTACTAGGTTTCCATGTGACAAATCTGCCCGTGGCCTTGGTGCCACATCTGAGGTGCTGCAGCCCAAGTGCACACCAAAGGCCACAGCCTGGAGCACAGGCAGCAGGAGGCCTGTGTGCCATCCCAGAGCTGTGACATGAGTGGAATAAGAGCTGAGATGCAGAAGGACAGCTCCCACAGCTTTTGTGGTCAATGGAGATGCACCGTCCTTAGGAGACACTGATGACAGGGAAGACGAGAAGTGCAGGATGCCTTGTGTGATGTCAGGGCAGCTCAGATATATGGATGTTCTCTATGGGACACACAACAGGTTAGGTGGGAGCTGTGTGGGTCAGCTTCTGAATAAAAAAAAGGCCATCCAGTGGGATGCTCACCTGGACCTGGAACTCCCAGAAGAGGAAGAGCTGCTCAGGGATGTGAAGACTGGTGTCAGACTTGGCCATAGTGACCATGACATTGGAGTCTCCCAGATCCCCAGAGATGGGAAGAAGGAGAGTAGCAGAGAGCAGACCCTGCACATCAGGGAATGAGAATTTGGCCGATTGAGGGAACTGGCAGGTGGGGTCTAAGATGGCAGTGTCAGGGCACTGAGCAGCATCACCTGCGGCCTCCACCCACACCTCTGTCCATGGGCCCAGGAGACCATTGAAGCCTAGGCCTGAGTTTCAGCCCCAGCTTGATCCTTGCTGTAGGGCTACTGGTCTCCAGACACAGCCATAGACACAGCCTTGCCTGTCCATGGACCTTGTTGATTCGGACTTGCAGGCTCACTTCCCAGCTTGATTCTTTATGCGATGCACAATGGAAGGACTCTGTGGCGCTCCAAGTGCCAGACCCCAGCTGATTCATGGAGGCCTCGGGCCTTTCTGCTTCCTTTCTTCCTGTCATCACTTGGTCAGGTTTTGGGAGGAGAGGAAGGAAAAGCAGGGTGGTTTCCAGGTGCCAATGATGAAATGGGGGAGCAGAGCCATCACATGTGAGATGATCTAAAGGCTATGCCAGTTCAAAACTGTTATCTTCTGTGCTAATCTCAGAGGCCTTAAATCTTCAGCAGGAACCTGGAAGCTCTGAGATCCCTCCATCTCCCTCTCTTGTAGCAAGTAAGCTGATAGGACCCCAGTCACTAGGGCTTTCTTTCAGTTCTGTTTGCAGCCTAAAGCACCCCATTGGGTCCTGCAGATATGCCAGGAAACTTGCATAAGGAACCCACTCCTGTGGACAAGAAGGTGGATGTTCCCAGGAATGTCTCAGGAGGCGTGGGCATACCCATAATGTGCTTCAGGGAGCTGGTCAAATGCCTCAGTCTCCATTGCTGTAAGGGTGGCCTAGATGCCTAGGTTCATGTGTCAACTCTCTCTGTGGCTGCTGACATTTACTGAGCAACCTGGCCTGACCTCAGAGCTGGCCCTGCTTGGAGCTGGGTCATTGGACTACTAGACCATCCTGAGCTCCCTTCCACCCTGAAATTGTCTGATGAGCGTATGATGTAGAGGACCCCTCAGCCTCCAACTCGATCTCTTCTTGTACAGCGTGTGCCAAGGCACAGGCTCCTGGAAGGGCTTGGTGGGCAGAGAGACTGTTGGGGATTGTCTAGTCCAGCCTCCAGGCTGGCTGTGACTTTGAAGGAGCAAAGAAGAGCTCCAAAGGTGGAGATCACAACACACTCCTCCTAGTCCATTTTATTTTTCCTAAGGCTCAGCCTAAAGCTCCCAAGAGGCAAGTTGTGGCTGCTTGCCTCCTGTACATATCATTGGCCACTTGCAGAAGACAGCTTGGCTCCACATCTCTCCAGGTAGCTGTAGGCTCTTCTTAGGTGGCCCCAGGCCTCCTTCAGCAGGCTGGAGAGGCCCAGTTCCCTCAGACTCTCCTCACAGCTAGTGCCTTAAGCTCCTCACTCCACCTTGGCAGACCTCCTCCAGCACCTTCTCCAGTTTCTCCCCTCTCCCTTTGAAATGGGAGGCCCACTGGCTCATATGGCATCATCCTGCTGCCCAGGCCCTTCTCCTCAGAGGCACTCCTTAGCCTGGCCAGGTCTCTACCCATGCTGCTGCATGGAGCTTGTTGGGCAGCTTGTGGGTTGGGATAAATACAGATAATAGGTGAATGAAAAAGATTAAAACAAATATAAACCCAACCCACAGGCAATGGCAAAGGCAATCACTTACCACCTCCCCACAAGCAGACGACACCCAGCCAGTCTCCCTTCAACAGACACCTTGACTGACAGGAAACTCCACACCTTCTTCATCCTCTGCCGAGCTTTTATTGCTGAGCATGACGTCATATGGTATGGAATATCCCTTTGGTCAGATGGGGTCAGCGGCCTGGCTGTGTCCCATTGCCCCCCCAACTTCTCGCCCATCCCCAGCCTACCTCTGGGAGGCAGCAGAGTGAGAAACAGAGGCGGCCTTGACTGCTGTGCAAACACTATTCAGCAACAACTAAAATGCTGGTGTGTTATCAACACTGTTTTAAGGCACCAATGCAAAACAGAACACCATAGGGGCTGCTACGAAGGAAGTGAACCCACCCCAGCCAGACCCATGGACACTTGAACCAGGGTCCCAAAAATGGACACAGTAGTGTACAGGTGGCTTGACAAGTGATGGGCAGGGGAGACAATATTTCCCTCACGTCTTTTGGTGAGGCTCTTCTTTCTACACTCCAGGACACTGCTGGCCACCTCTGCTACCAGGTAGCCCTGGATCATGCGGATCACTGCTGGATCGTGTTTTGCCTTCTGTTCCCCAGCACCACCAGGGCTGTTTCCTCAGAGGTGCTCTCTGGCCAGGCAGTCCCCCTTCCCCTGCCACTGCAGGTGTTAGTCTATCCCAGGCACAGGGATCTGGCCTTTGTCTTTCTTGTATCTCACAAAGTCCCCTGACAGGACAGTCCTTCTGCCTTTTAGGTTCCCCTGAATGGCATCCCAAGGCACAGGAATGGTCCTCCCAATATAGCTGCCATCAACAAACGTGGTGAGAGTTGCCTCCTCCAGGTCATGGATACAGGTGTTAAACTGCACAGCGCCCAGGAGAGTCCCTGTGCAGCCCCACAATGCTGCCAATGTGTCCCACTGGCCTCCAGGTAGGGTATGGCCCCTTCACCACTGCGCTCTCAGCCTCATCATCCAACTGGTGTTTTGCCCATCTCTTTGTCTATCCATCCAGACCGTACGTCCTAACTTGAGTAGGAAGAATATTGAGGGAGCACTGTGCCAAAAGTCTTGCTGAAGTGCAGGTAAACAACATCCACCAGTGCTCCCCTCATGCACAAATGCAGCTTCCTTCATCATGACAGCAAATCAGGTTGGAAAGGCATGATTTACCCTGGGAAGTCCATGCCTGATGTTGTCCTTTTTTACGTGCCCAGGAAATGTCACCCATGAGGGAGTCATTCAATGGCACGCTCCTCATCAAAGTGACCTGTACAGCCTGTGGTTCCCTGGGTTGCATCTTTGGCCTCTTTAGGAAGACTGGGGCAACATTGGTTTGTCCTTCACTCTCAAGAACCCCTACCAATTTCCACTGACCCTTTACAGAGGACATTCCAAAGAAATATCAGTCTTCCCTATGACTTGCGTTACCACTATTCTGCCTGTTCCTATCGGTGTATTTTAGTTGCTCTAGTCTTTCATGTATACTTACACCTGTCCTGACACAATGACCATTTGCTGAAAGTCATCTTTTCAGATGCAGGCTGCCTAGGCAAAGGCCCTTTCCATTATGCTCCACTTCTCCCCTTGCTCTTTGTTCATTCAGATACCTCTCCCCTATGCAGCTGCTTTGAGCTTCAGGGAGTTAAAAGCTTGCCTGTCTTCCAGTAGTCTAATAGTCTCTTTAGCCAATTCTTTAATTGTGTTTGTATCTAACTTTTTCGTATTCATGAGAAACATTTCTCGTAAGATTATCCCTTGTAGACAGGCAGCCTCATTAGGGGCAGCTGGACTTTGCATATGGTTGAGGAGTGTGACGTTGTTTATGAAACTTGATTATGATTTTCTTTGCTTTGCTTGCAAACAGGAAAAATTCTTCTGGGCCTGTGTGCAGCCAGTTCTCTAAGGAGAGCAGGGGGGAGATGATGCAATGGAGCTGTAACCTCCAGCTGTAGAGATCAGTGGAGAAGTCTGAGGCAAGGAACAGAGATGTAAGCCCCAGGTGGCCAAGGTCAGAAGTGGTGAGGTTTGAGAGGTGAGGAGCAAGGTTGTCCATACAGTATCAGAGCTCAAGGGACTGCTTTTCCTAGCTGTCCAGACCTCCTGAGGAGACACTCTGGATCATTATCACTTGGAGAATGCTTCTATCACCTCTTCTCTAAATTGAAAAGTAAGAAAAACTATTCTTTAAAAGAAAAAACCATGGGTATAGGTGCAGTTTGAAATCTTCCTCCTTAACTACACTATGAAATTTTTCTAATTAGCTGTACAAGTCTTGAAGACTTGGAGAAAATTGCAGGAAGAAACAAGGCTCGTTAGAACTTTCTGTATTTTAATGAGCCCCATGGTGTGTTTGAGGCTGAGTCCATGGACCTCAGCTACTGAGAGCAGACTGAAAGAAACTTCTCAAGAAGTCCAAGTCAGAAGCAAAGTACCTTGAATCATTAATGGACCCCACTGAGGGCCATTACTGACAAAGCCTCCCCAGGGACTCGTTAGAGCAGATAACTGGAGGCTGTGATTGCAGGTAGGCAAAAGCACTGTGAAGGTGGCTCTAATGCTGAGAAAATATTTGGTTTGTTTTATGCAGCAGAAAGGCCAAGCCCTGATCCCCAGGCCCGGGGAAGGCAGATCCTGTGCCTCATGCATGGCTCAGGGCTCTTCCTGGGGGCAGCAAGATGTGAGGGTGAGCAATGCCAAGTGTAGGAAAACTGTACAGTGTATCCTGGTTTCCCCAAGCAGGGGTGAGGAAGAAACCAAGTCAAGAGCCTCAAAACAAGTTTTACCTGGTAGGCCTCAGTGGCAGAAGCTACTGTCAAATCCAAGATGACAAATCCCTTGGACCTGTTCTGCCTTTCAGCCTTGCCAGAGCACTTGGCCATCTCTACTGCAGGCTGTCATAACCTGTCCCATGCTTTACCTCTAAGCAGTGCCTCTGATTTCCTGCTTCACCAGCCCCCAGGGACGGTCCCTTTTCTGGTCATTCCCTCCATGGCCTTTTCAGGGATGGCCCTCACTGGAGCCCACTAACACGCTCGGAAACTTGGAGGCTTGCTGCTGACTTTGAAGTCTCTAGGGGCTTCTTCAATCTTTCAGGATCTGCAGTTCAGGATGTCAGCACTAGAGGGCTCATTAACATGCAAAACACCCTAACAAGTCCAGTCGCTGTGCATCATTTTCCTTTAACTCTTCAATTCTGATGTGGTTAATTAGCAGTTTCAGGAGTGTAATCAACGGGAAGTGATATGAACACTAAACACCAAAAAGAAAGGGTTTATTTTTCTCAACGTTATTTTTCTGCTTATACCTGAATTGATATTATCAGTCTCTAATTGATATTGATCCTGTGCATCTCCTAATGCAGTCTAAATAGATATGAAAATCCAGAGCCTTCATGTTCCACAGCCTATGGTCAGTTTTCATCCCTACCCCCAACCTACCATGTCTCTCATCAGCCACCTGGGACTTGGAGCAGCCCTGTTCCAATCTGACCTTTCACCACCGAAGGCTGTAGCTGCATGTTTCAGCCTGTTGGCACCAATTCCCAGCTGTTTTACTTGGAGACTGAGAGGCACACAGACACAAAGGGTGTTTCTTAATTGCCAACAAGCAAAAACAAAGGCAGGCATAGTTCAGTAAAAAAGAAGACATTCCTCAGCTAGGTATTAAGTCCACATTACATCCACTGAAACCTGCTTCCTACAGTGGATAACCTTAGGCCAACAGAAAACACATTTTTGGTTTAGTCACAGATGCCAGGACCTCCCCAAAAGTTCCCTGTCCTTGACTTTGTTTGTTTGTCCATACTCGCTCTTTTGCAGACAGCGTGTCACACACTGAAGTCACGAGCTCCCTCAACTCACAAGAGAAGCAAAGAGACAAAGGGAAGGAAATGCTCCCTTCTGAAGAGCCAAATCTGCACCAACCAACCCCAACATATCTGGGTTACAGGAACGTCTTCAAGCAGACTCTACATCATCTAGACACACTTGGTTTTCATTCGCTGCTTGGTAAATTACAGGTACCTCCCTTGTAGGTGAAGGGTGGGATGAGAGCGATCACCTCTCACACTAGACATTATTTCTTTGCTATCAAGCAATGTCCAAAACTGGTAGCACTTCCCACCTATCATCCCTTTTTTGAGGTGGCCAAATCTTTATGGGCTATACAATGGCATAACATCGTGGCCCTCCAAGTGCCAGACCCCAACCGATACACCACAGAGGCCAGAGCACAGCTGATGAAAGGAAATGCCATTCCTATCTGATAACCTGATAAACTTCTCCAATGCAATGGCTGCCTTGGTAGATGAGTAAGGCTTTTGACACTGTCTCCCATAAAATCCTCGTAGAGAAGCTGCTGAAGCACAGGCTGGATGAACAGACAGTGAGGTGGATTGAAAACTGGCTGAGTGGCCGGCCCACAATGGTGGTCAGTGGCACGAGGTCTCCCTGGAGGCCGGTCACCAGTGGTGCACTGCAGGGGTCAATACTGGGTCCAGTCCTGTCCCTTCAAACCTCAACTCTACTGTAGTTTTGTGGTCCTGTGATACCCTTTCAGGAAAATCAGTGCTGCCGGGCACCTCTCTGAAGTGTCAGCACCCATGAATCAGCAGGCATTCTCCATCTCCTAGGCATGCACACAGCATGGAAAAAAAATCTCTTTCATCCCTGACTTGCAGAAGAGGGGTCTTCCTTCCTGACAGCTTCCCAAGGACACACCTCCTCCTCTTCCCCATCCACAGACATCCACTGCTTTCCATTTCTGGGCTCAGATAGAGTTTCAGGATTTGCTAAAGCCATCGGCCACTTCCTTGTTTCTCGTTGACATCCCTCGACCCTCTCTCTGAGCCCTACACAAGGCCAATCAATGAGTGCTGCTCAGAGCTGCTCGCTCTTCAGAAGAGGCCTTGAGATTCCTGCATATTCCTGGTGCTTATTAACGATCTTCCTGACTCCCTCCAGAGCTCATGGCAAACATAGTTGTCTACAACAGGGCCTTTATGACCATCTTTTATGAAATCATTGTCTTTTTAAGATCTCTGCAGAAAGAGTAGCTACAGAAAAACACCTAATACAGAAAAACAGAGGCTGAATGAAGTGCCAGGAAGAACCAAGTGAGCAACACCCAAGGCTGCGGCTTCCTGGCAAGGAGTCTTTCCTGTTTGTCACCTTTTCTCGTGAAAGAAACAGGAAAACTGTCCATCCCATGGAGCTCTGCAGAAGGAAGTTGGAGCTGTACGTTGTGTGAGGGGATACAAGCAGGATCAGCAGGTAGAAAAGACTTTGGTAGGGAAGGCTTTACGAGGGAGCACCCTGACTTCACCCAGATAAAAAAGACCAAGTAGTGTGCTGACATGATGGTTAGAAGTGTTCCAGGATAAAAGTGTGGATGAGAGCAGGTGGGAGAGATTTGGTTTGCAGAGGTTTGAGGTAGCACTTTCCGTGTCTGAGCAGCCTGAGGTTTGGAGCCAGGGGAAAATACAGAAGCTCTCAAGGACCTTTTGGAATTAGTGGAACTATCACTACTAGCAGTAACAGGAAAGCGCTGAAAGGGAACTCCTTAGTATTCTCGATGATGAACTAGAGCTTTTTAATTTTCTTGCTACTTGAGAAAATAGCTATGAGTTCTCAGTGATGAGCCTCTGGTATGCAATTCTGAGAACAAGCGTCCATGATGGCACCTCCTGGCAGCTGCTTCATGGCCCCTGTCAGCGCCCTGTCCCTGTGCTGGCCCAGCCCCACTGCCATACACGGTCCCAGCCCCACTCTGCAGGCACAGCACGGGAAAGGGGAGAGTCGGGGTGGGAAAGCTTCCCCCATTTGTGATTTATGACCCTCCTATTTTTGCAGCTGCCCCAGCGCCCGACCCCTGCCCTGCCCCAGCCTTGTCCCATGTGGAGCTTTGCAGACAGCTCTGCGCCAGGGTCTGCCAGGGTCTGGGGAAGGAGCGAGGCTGGGCAGGGCTGTCCGTTCCCCCACACCAGCCCTTGGGCCACCAGGGGTGGAGGTGGCCTCACAGCCAAACTTACCTGTAAACCTGGAATAACTGGCAAGTGCTGGACATGGTCAAAAAAGAGATGTTGGGAGTGATGAAGACCCCGAGCCAACCTTCCCTGTCTGACCACACCGCAAGGCACCGACGGCCTCTTCTGTGCTCTGCACCTGCATGTCTTCCATGCTTGCCGCAAGCCCTGCCTCTGCACCACAACCCCCGGTGTCAGTCCTTGCCCTGCATGGTCACAACCTACAAACTACACACTGATATTGTTTCTATCCTGGGCGCTTTTCCAGCCCAGACCAGCTCCCCCTAACTCTTCCCACTTCCCTGACCTTCTGTCACGTTCCCGTGCCCTCTCCCCAGCACAGCCCAGTCTGGCATGGCCCCACACCAGTGCCCCCACAGGGTGCGGCAGAGCTCTGGCACTCACCCCACAGCCCCAGACCCTCTGAAGGGCCACAGCCAGCTCCTCGGGGGCGGAGAGGGTGTGAGCCCAGAGCTGGGGGCATCTGTGGCACAAGGCATGGGGAGATCCCCTTGTATGATGGGAATGCTGCAATGGAGGCCAGCTCTGTCACACAAAGCCTGCCTGCTGCCCACAGGCCTGCCACACAGCAGGACTGTAACCATGCTTGAAGAGCACTCAGGCCTTCCACCAACCAAAGGGTTCAGAAGGAAGCATGGCAGTGGGAAGAGAGCAGCTCAGGAAAGACCAAGCGCTGGTGCTCCCTGGCAGTGCCTGCTGTGCCGGGACTCTTTTCTTCTTCCCCTCTGCACACAGGCACTGCTCCCTGCAGCTGCAGAGAAGGTCTTGGAGAAGGATCTCAGAAGAACAAGTCACTGCAGGGCCCTTTATTTTGGTTTAAACACACAGAGGGCATAGCTCCTATTGCACAGCCTCCAGGACACAAAATGTGGATAGGACTGTGAATTAGAAACCAGAGAAAGACAGACATTTCTTTGTGGAAACTTTCAGATAGTAAAAGAAAAGTGACCATAGAAGAAATAAAAATCAGACTCACACCCCAAAAATCAGCCATAAAAAGACCAGCAAAAGACAGGTTTGGTCTGCAAAGATATAAGTACTATGCAGAAGACAAGAGGCAGTTTATTCCTACTGAAAAGCATCCAGTGATTAGTTTTCTCAGGGCATCCTTGATCTCATGGTTTCTCATGCTGTAGATGAGGGGGTTCAAGGCTGGAGGCACCACGAGTACAGAACTGCCACCAGCAGGTCCAGGGATGGGGAGGAGATGGAGGGGGGCTTCAGGTAGGCAAAAGTGCCAGTGCTTATAAACAAGGAGACCACAGCCAGGTGAGGGAGGCAGGTGGAAAAGGCTTTGTGTGTCCCTGCTCAGAGGGGACCCTCAGCACAGCCCTGAAGATCTGCCCATAGGACAGCACAATGAAAACAAAACCCACAACAGCTAAAAAGAAAGAAACTACAAGTACCCCAACTTCCCTGAGGTAGGCATCTGAGCAGGAGAGCTTGAGGATCTGGGGGATTTCACAGAAGAACTGGTCCACAGCATTGCCTTGGCAGAGGGGTACTGAAAATGTACTGGCAGTGTGCAGCACAGCAATGAGGAAACCCACTGCCCCAGGCAGCTGCTGCCATGTGACACAAGCTCTGCTGCCCAGGAGTGTCCCGTAGTGCAGGGGTTTGCCAGATGGCAACGTAGCGGTCGTAGGCCATGACAGTGAGAAGAAAATACTCTGCTGAGATCCAAAAAGAGAAACAGAAATGCCTGGCAGCACATCCTGGGTAGGAGATGGGCCCTGGTTGTCCCAGAGGGAGTTGGCCATGGCTTTGGGGCAGTGGTGGAGATGGAGCCCAGGTCGAGGAGGGAGAGGTTGAGGAGGAAGAAGTACATGGGGGTGTGGAGGTGGTGGTCACAGGCTACGGCGGTTGATTGATGAGGCCGTTGGCCAGGAGGGCAGCCAGGTAAGATGCCCAGGAAGAGCCAGAAGTGCCAAGAGCTTGCAGCTCCGCGTGTCTGCAAACGCCAGGAGGAGGAACTGCAGCTGATGGAGCTGCCTGTTGACATTTGCTGCCTCTGGGCATGTGGATGCTTTAAAGCTAGGAGAAAGACAGGAAGAGTCAGGGCATTATTCTCTGAGCAATATCAAAGCCATTTCCCATAGACCCTCCCACTCTCACACAGGCAGACCCTTTTACTTTTCTTAGGAGACCTTCCTTCAGGCCTGTGGCTGGAGCCCTGCTTGGTGCTGGCCGAGCGTGCAATGAAGAGCAGGGCCTCTGCCCATGGGCTCTTGAGAAGTCAGCCCTGCTCTGCAGCAGTGGGTTCATGGGATCGGTGCAGGCAGGGGCCAGTCTGGTGTTTGACTTTGTCAGCTGAATCCACTCCTAACGCAGAAGGGGTTGTCAGCACCTGCACTCCCATGATAAGGACCCAGGAAGGTAAAAATAGTTTTAGAGTTCTAGGGTTTTTTACAGCTGCCTATATCGCCCCTGGGGAGTTTTTTAGATCTCGGAAGCCTTCAGCATTTCTGCTGCAGTCTGGGAGAACAGCATGAGCCAGGCAAGTCAGGAGGATTGCCTGTGGCTTAGTGCAGAGAGAGGGGGCTGGCTCTGTCACTCTGTCTTGTTGCCAGCTACCCTGAGGCTTCACCTTTCTGAGATGGATGGTAATCACACCCCGTGTTACCTGAAAAGACTCCAGGCACTACTGAGAGCAGAAAGAACCCACTGCCCAGCACCAAGTGGTCTCCCCCTATTCTCAAGGTCTCTGCACCCACACTCTTTGCCAAGGACACACATGGTTCATGTCACACCCAACAGCATTTCCTCAGTCATGGTGTCTCTGTGCTTCTCCATGGGGAATTCAGAAACACCGAAGATGCTATGGGACAGATCTGCATCCTGGAGGGACAGCTCACAGCTTGGAAGGGTCACCCCAAGGAAGGTAGCAAGTGTCCTGATGATGGTATCTCAGGAAGGGAGAGTCAGCTTCATTTCCCTAGGAATTACCCAGGCTGCATTGCCCCACAGCCCCAAGCTTGGAGGAGAAGCTTGGACACCTGTAAGCTTGTTCCCATGGACACAGCTGCATGGGAGGACCCACAAGATCAGTGTGTGACCTCTGCAGCTGAAAGCTCCCCATTCCCCAGAGTAGCCTGACAGCAGAAAACAATGGTAACAGTTACCAACAGACAAGTGGCGAGAACCAAGGAAAAAAGCAAGGTGATGGTCTGGTCTCAGAGAGGCAAAGGGAGAGGGCCGGCAGGGAATCAGGAAAGAGTTACCACTTCCCCAGCTGTGCATGCCACCTCCCAGGCACCATCCAAGCCAGGGCAGGTGTTCCTCAGTCCCTGTGCTCTACTTCAGGCGGCTCACATATCAGACTTGACTGATTCCCTCAGAGTTACAGCTCCCGAGTCTCAGGTAGCTGTTCCAAGCATGACAGCTCCTTTTCCATTTCTCTCCGAAACCTTCGCCCAAGTAGCGTAGGAACACTGAAAACACAAGGCTCATGGAAAGCTTCTTAGCTTTTATAGCAATCCCTGCTTTGAGCTCCCTTCTTCTTTTGAAAAGTGCCTCGAAATGCCCCGGGGCTGATCTGGAGCTGTGAGCAGCCCTGACCCACACAGCACCCTCTTGTCAGGCAGAAGGACCCTGCCCTGCTGCGAGTTGCTTCTTCCACCCACAGCTTCTCCCCACTCTTGCTGTTGGAGCTCCCCAGGCAGGCTGAGTACTTACCCTGACCAGCGGCAGAGCCCCTGCCCCAGCACACAGCCCCCTGGGGTGCAGGGACCCTGCTCAGCAGGACAGCCCTGGGCACCCCTGGCTGCACACCCAGCTTCACACTCCGCAGCCATCCCCGGGTGAAGGCAAGCTGACATGCCCTGTCCCCTCTGAGGGTGCAAGCAGGGAACCTCTGCTTCCAAAGCGCTTCCTTTTTCTCTAGCACTGCACAAACTGTGAGAGTCCTCCTGACAGATCCGCATAGGCTGTGGGATGTGCCAGCTTTAGGAGGTCATTCCAGGAATTGCCCTGCAGCCAGAGACTTACCCTGTGAAGGGCTGTGAAGATTTTTCTCCAGGTCAGCTCTTCTCTGTTCTCCCACCCCAGACTGCCTTAACCTCTCCTCTCTGCCTCACTCCTCTCCCCTCGGTTGCCTGCAGGCAGTGCCCTCAGCCCTGCTGCGCTTTGCAGAGGAGCTGCTCCTGGGCAGAGCTGTCTCTCTGAAATGCTGCCTGCTTGCCAGGAGCTCCCTCCACCCCAGGAGCCCAGCCCAGCTCAGCAGCAGAGGACCAGCCCAAGGCAGCACTTTCTCTGCCCCCTCTGGGCTCCCTCCATGGTGTCCCTGGGGCTCAGGGGAACCTGCTGGGAAAACAGGCTGAAGCAATCACTGATGTTGCTTCCCTCAGCTAGGGAGAGACACTTCTTTCCTGAAATAAAATTCTCCTCTCGGAGACAAAGCTTACATCTACATGCCAGTTTTTGGTCATATTGTTAGAACAGGATCCCCAGAGAGAGAGGCAGCAGGGATCTCCTTTACCCCTGCTGAGGGAAGGGATCCATGGGTTCAATGGAGGCAAATCATCCCTGCCTTTCTACCTCATGGCATTTGAAGGAGGCTCAGCTGCCCTCCCATGCACACCACAAAGCCACAGGAGGTGGGATTCCTCTTGCCTCAGTTCACGGTGTGAGCAAAATAGACACCTGCATGTGAGCTCCTTGTCTCAGCTCCCATCTGAATTAAGGGAGAGCAAAGGCAGGAGTCAGGTGTTCAGATGCAAATCCCTGGTGACATTTGAACTGCCAGAGGTGGTCCAAGATACATGTAGGTAACAGCAACCTGTAACGGAGAAGTTCATAGAGACAGGGCAACATCTTGGGAATCATGCATGAGCCTGGTGGGAAATTCCTTTGGCCAAGTGACATGGCAGCTTATGCCCAACTAAAGGCCAAAAGAACCTTTTCCTACTCCTTATCTTCATGGCACTTGACACAGGTATTCGTATGAACACTGCAGTCATGTACCATAGCGAGAGCTGGGTCTCTCCTCTTTTCCATCAGCTGAATTTACTATACCTACCACTGACTGTATATGGCATGTGTCCCAGGTTCGTCCCCACACTGCCTAACAGAATTCAGGGCAGGTACTCTGTTTCATGTCCAAATCCAGGGCCACAGAGCTACACGAGATGCCAAGGCTGGCAGGGACCTCACAGGAGCTGCAGGAAAGCAATTCCCATTCAGGGTGGGTGCGTCATAGGACGTCCCAGACGGCATCACAGAGAGTGCGATTTGGTGCCTGTTTGCCATACACTAAAGCCATCAGTCAGAGGCATCAGACGTCAGATGCCATCATGAGGCAAGGTCTGCTCCTTCTCCACCCAAGAGCTGCAGGCATTCCATGAACAGGAAGCATGTCACACAGGGGTTTTTACTCACTCCCTTGATGGTCCAGTCAATGAAAAGACCAAGAATTTTCAGAGTGTGCCTGGATACATCTTGTCTTCAAGGACATCATCCTCCAAGCACAGCAATGGTCCATGTCAAAACTCGGTGGAAGCTCAAAAAGGGTTTCAAGGGGCACCAAGATGAACTTTTGGTACTTCAGGAACTGTTACAGGAGAAAAAGAGATAAGGTAGGACCACTGCTGAAATGAGGAAGAGTAGCTCTAGATAGATCTGAGGTACTCTACGTCACAGCCTCGGTTAATACCAGCAAGGTCTCCCAGGCCTTTGAGCTGTGAGGCAGGACTCTGGATGAGAACAACCAGCAGTGCATGGGGATCAAGCTGCGGGTTACTCAAGCAAACTACACCCTTACCAGTCCATGGGAACCATAGGGGCTGCATCCAAGGGTGCTGAGAGAGTGATTTTTTTTTCTCGAGGAGGCGCTGGTCTGGTATGACCGCAGTAAGAAAGGAACTCGGACACAGTGAGCTGCATTTTAAAATTATGTTCATCATCGTTAACACTATAAGGAGAGAACCATGCAGATCATCTTAGGCCCCTTTAGATGGTGAGAACCCCAGGTGGTGTAGCATTGAACGGGCTTCTACCTGAATGCAGCAAAGCCATGCAGACCCCATCCATAGAAAACAGTCTCCTCTTTTGGTCATCCAAGCTACTATAGGATTTTCTTACAAGGAACAACTCTACTCATCGTCTCAACAGTCAAACAGAAATGATGTTTTCATGAGAATGTTTTGCTGCACGGTTAGATACAGGCAAGGCCACGCAGGAGGCATGATGTCCAGTACAGAGTGGGACCTGCCTGCAGGCTCTTGTGTGATAATATGCTGCTGAGGTTGTCCTGTGGCCAAGGGATCTGTGCAGCATAAACACAGGTTTGATGGCCGTGCTGGACGCGCAGCAGGGTGCAGCGCAGCGCAGCCCTAAGGAACTCGATGTTTCAATCTTTTTCTGGTCAGGACCAGTGTTCAGGTTTCCCTGTGAGAAGTCTGCGGTCCACTACGCTGCCACAGCTGAGATGCCGTGGCCCTAATGTGCACTGCCAGGAGGAGCTGGAGACGCGTGGCTTGTCACAGAACTGTGATGGTTTTTGGATGAAATGAGACGTGGTGGGACAGCTTGCTGAGCTTGTGGTGCTGCAATGGAGGGCTACAGGCTCTGCCCAGGGAGCAGCAGGGAGGGACGAGGACTATGTCCCTCTGTATGAAGGGGAAGGCTTGGATTTGTGGGGGTCCTTCTCTGTGACAGACAACAGGTTGGACCATCTTTTGTCATTTAGGATCAGAGCAGGAGTCAGCAGGAGTGACCTGGTGTTTGCAGTACAAACTGCTTGCTTCAGGGAGAGAGGAACAGAAAAGGTCTTTTGTCAGAAACCCCAGGAAGTCTCCTAGGTTCATGAGCAGGTTCCTGTGGTGAACAACTTTAAGTGCCCTGGCATTCCCTGGCAAGGCAAAGCAACAGGGTGCCAACAGCCTGAAGTTGGCTATTGGGACAACTTCTTCAGCCAGCTGCCAGGTGGGCCACCAAGGGTGATTCTCACCTGGACCTGATCCTGGCCAACAAGGAACAGCTGGTTAGGGATGTGATGATATTCAGTGTCAGTCTTGGCTGTCATGGCCATGAATGAGGGGTTATCACTCACTAAAGGGCAGTGAGTAAGGCCAGCAGGAGAGCACAGACCTGGGACTCCAGAGGAGAAGACTTGGACAAACTCAGGAGGCTGAGACAAGTGGTGCCATGGGAAGGAGCTCTGAAGAGTGAAGGAGCATGGGAAATCTGATAGGCCTTACAGGACAGCCTCTTCCAAGCACAGGAATGATCTCCCCAAATACCCTTGAAGAGAAGCAACCATCTCCGAGGCTGCTTGTGTGAACTGACTGAGCTCCAGGGCAAAAAGGCAGCAGGCAGGAGGTGGAAGCAGGGAAAGCTGCAGACAGAATGTCGAAACCTTGTCCCAGGATGTAGGGATGATGCCAAAGCCAAAGGTCCCATTGTCTTGAGAGATGCAGGGCAGGATAGAGGCAGCAAGATGAGCTGATACTGGTTCATTAACAGTAAAAGAATAGACAGGGGTCATGTGGGCCTGCTGCTGAGCTCCCTAAGTGTAGGAGCAGGTAAGGCTGAGGAACTTAATGACTTCTTTGGCTGTGACTTCTGCCAGGCCTTTGTGACTGGCGACAGGACCCTGGAGGAAAGCAACCAGCAGTAAGTGGGGATCAAGTCAGAGGTTACTTGAGCAATGTCAGCCTTGAACAGCCCCTGGGAGCAGAGGGGAATCATCCAAGGCTGGAGAGGGAGCAAGCCAATTTTGTAGCGAGGCTCACTCTGCATCACTTTTGACAGATCATGGAGATCAGGACAAGTGCTTGATGGCTTCCAAAAAAGTTGACAGCTCTCTTCCAACACAGGCCAGAGGATGACCAGGGGAACAAAAGGCTGTTTGACCTCATATTGCAGAGCAGTGTGTCCCTCAGCAGTCCTCCTGGATGATATTTCTGGGAAGATGTAGGGTGACTGGGCATGGCCAGCATGGATTTATCCAGGGTGGACCATGAGAGACCAACCTCATGGCTTTCGAGGATGAAAGGACTGGATTTCTGGATGAGGGTGGATGATCAGTGGGTGTCTTTTATTATATTATTGCATACAGGACATCTGGAAGGATGGAGGGAGGAAGGAGGGATGATGGATGGATGGAGGAAGAGATGGGCGGAACTGAGATTGATGGTTCAGCCTCAGAGGGTCATGAAATATTGGTCCCGCTCTGCCTGGAGGCCTGTAAGAAGTGGGCACTGCAGACGTTTGCATCTTGACTGCGTGCCTCAGCCTGGGAGATGGGGCTTCCCCCTGCTGCGGGTGGCTCTGCCAGGCCAGCCACATGGGTGTAGGTGGTGCAGACTCTACTTGAAGACATTCCTGTAACCCAAATACATTGGGATGAATGCAGAATTGGCTATTCAAAATCAAGCATTTCATTCACTTGGTCTCTTTGCTTTGACATCTTCGCACTTTGACCACACTCCTGAAATGTCTCTAATTCACCACAGAAAAATTGAAGCCTTGTATTGGGTCTGGCTGAGATGGAGTTAATTCTCCCCATAGCAGCCCTCGTAGTGCTGTGCTCTGCACTGGTAGCTAGAAAGGTGTTGATAACACGCCAGTGTTTTGGCTACTGCTGAGCAGCGCTGGCACAGCATCAAGGCTGTCTCCCCAACATTTTTGCCCCCCCCACGGCAGGCTGGGGCTGGGCAAGATCTTAGGAGGGGACATAGCCAGGACAGCTGACCCAAACTAACCAAACAGATTCCATACCATATGTCTCAGCTATAAAAGCTGAGTAAAGGGAGATGGAAGGGGAGCATTTTCGTCTTCTGGAGCAACCACTACACGTACTGAAGCCCTGCTTCCCAGGAAGTGGCTAGACATTGCCTGCTGATGGGAAGTAGAGAATAACATCATTTGTTTTTCTTTGCTTTTGCACGTGACCTTCGCTGTCACTTTATTAAACTGTCCTTATCTTGACCCACGAGCCTTTTGTTATGTTTTCTCTCCCCTGCCAGCTGAGGAGGGGGAGGGATAGAGTGGCTTTGGTGGGCAGCTGGCACCCAGCCAGGGTCAGCCTACCACAAGACTAAAGGCAAATTATGCCCAGACATGGCTCCTCGGGGTGTTTTGCATGCTAATGAGCCCTCTGGTGCCGAGCTCCTGAACTGCAGCTCCTTAGAGACTGACCAAGCCTCTAGAGAAGTCCAAGTCAGAAGCAAACCTCCAGGTTTGTGAGGGTTTAGCAGGCCCTGCTGAAGTCCGTCACTGAAGAGACCATGCAGGGAATGAGCAGACAAAGTTCCTGTCCCTGGGGGTTGGTGAAGCAGGAAGTTGGAGGCACCGGGTACAGGAGGAAATTTACAAGTGGAGGTCACTGTGAAAGCCCTTGATGTGCTTCAGCAAGCTGGATGGCCAAGCCCTGACCCCCATCCCCTGGGGAGGGGCACCATTTCCTCTTGGGATGCTCAGGGCTCTTCCTGGGGGCAATGTGAAATGGGAGTGTGTGATGCTGCCAGGCACAGGTCACCAGTACAACACCTTGCAGGTTCTGTGGAGGGTGGGTGAAGAGGCAACACAGCACTGGAGCTGTAAGGACCTCATGTCCTCTAGTGGGGCTCAGTTGAAGAGACAGAAGCCATAGCCATGAGAACAAGGGTCTCTGCTCTGTTGGGGTGTCAAAGGCCCACCAAGGCCCTTGGCCATCTCCACCACAGCTACACTGTCCTGTGCCTGTGCCTGCTTCCTTGCTTCCAACACCAAGCTGTGGTTTTCTGAGGATTTGCCAATGCCTGTGAGCTCCCCACAAGTCATCCCTTTTCTTTTAAAGCCTTACTAATGCTCATTTACACCCAAGATTTCCAAGGCCCAGACTTGCTAGAATCCTCTATTGAGCACCACAACCCAGCACTGAACTGCACATCCTCCTTCTTCTGCTGTTGCCTCAAATTACAAACTCAACCTGTTTCACTTCAGCATGACGCCCGCCCCGATATTTCAAGTCTTTTCCCTGCCTTTAACTCACTCACTGATACACCTACATGGCTCTCTCCGTGCACACTACATGGAAATGTCGATATCAGCCCTCATTTTCCCAGGAGGGGCCTGTGTTCCTGCCATCTTCCCAGGACAATCCTCTTCCTCAACCTCCACACACAGACATCAACTGCCTTCCATTCCTGGTTTCAGACATGGTTGTAAGGATTTGCTAAAGCCATTAGCAATACCTTGTTTCTCATTAACATTCCTCAACCCTCTCTCGCAGACCTACACATGGCCAATCGCTGATGCTCAGCACCACTCACTCTTCGGAAGAGGTCTTGAGCATTTTGGATCTTCCTGGTGCTTTTTATAAGCTTCCTCGCTCCCTCCAGAGCTCATGACGAGCTTTCTTGGCCATAACAGGGCCTTGATGACCACCTGTTATGAAATGGTTGTCTTTTTCTGATCGTCTGTGCAGAAAGAGTAGTCCCACAAAAGTACCAAATCTATTGAAATGGGTGCTGAGTGAAGTGTCAGTAAGGACCAGGTGAGCCACCCCCACGCCTGTGGCTTCCTGGAAAGGCATCTGTCCTGAGAATCAGGTCCAGCCTCTGCCACTCTCTGGAGAGGAAAACCAGCAGTGTCCAGGCCACCTGGGGAACATAAAGGGCAACCTTTTGCAAGACCACCCTTCATCTGAAGTGCTTTGGATGTGTCCTTGAGGATGGGCTATCATGCCTTATATGGCAGACACTGATTCCGCTGCCATTACCCAGAGACGCTGACACAGATGTAGACTGCTCCGTTGCAGATATTTACATTTAGGCAGGTTAATGCTTTTGGGGTAGATACTGAGACTCCTAGGGAAATCACACAAACACATGAAGGATTATTGAAGGACCACATGGCCCACATGGCATCCATCATAACCCCCATGACCTTCCCCCCAGGCAACTCCTCAGCCAGTCATGTCACAGCCTGTCCCAATGCATGAGGTTATTCTGACCCAGTGCAAACCTTGTCCCCTTTGCCTTGTAAAACTTCTGGAGGTTTCTTTGGCCAAGTCCACAAGTGTCTCAAGGTCCCTCTGGGCTGAAAATATACCACCTCCACATTTAAGGTCTGTGGGCCACTGCCTCAGGCAGTGGATGAATATGGAGAATTACAGGACACTGCAGGTAATGAAAGAGAATGATGCGCTTCATGGAGTTGCCTACCAAGGTGGAAAATGCCACAGGAACCCTCTCAAAAACACCAGAAGAGGGTACAAAGCAAGTAATGCATGGCCAAAGGGGAAAAGATTAACAGGGTAGTCTGTTCTTTTTGGATGTTATGATAGTAAAACAGGAGCACTTGTAGTTTCAGGGAAGTAAAATGGAAGCAAAGAATGTGGTCAGGGCTGTTTGGGGTCACCTGCAAAGCAGCCCAGCACCTGATGTGAATGACTTCTGTGGCCAGGGACAACCTGAGAGCTTTCCCTCATTGAAGACATGAAGGGGAAGGAAGGACAGCATCATTCATTCACTCTGGAAGGGACCTTGGCAGGTGTCTTGACCAACCTCCTGCACAAAGCTGCGTCAGACAAGGTTATTCAGGTCTTTATTTAAACATCTCTTCATCAGGTTCAAGGATCAAGCCTTCACATATTCTCTGGGAAACAGCTTCCAGCGCTTCACTATCCTCGTGTTGGAAAAGTTTCTCCCTGTATGTGCCCTGACCCTCTCTTTTTCCAGCCCATTGCCTCTTGTCTTTGTGTCTTGTGCCACGGACATAAGCCTGACTCAGCCTTACTAGGACCAGTGCCATGCTGCTGCCTGTTCCCCCACGACCTTCCTTTCTCCCAGCTGAACAAGCCCAGCTCTTTTAGCTTCTTCTCACACGACAAGTGCTTCAGCCCTGATCACCTTGGTGGCCCTCATCTGACCTGGCTCCGGTTTGCCAATGTCTCTTTGGCACTACAGGGGGCTCAAAACCTCGGGAATTAGTCTGGATATGATGTAAAATGTTCTGAGGAGACAGCGATAATCAATTCCATTGGCTGTGCTCCTGCTCATGCAGCCCTTGATTCTGTTGGTCGTCTTTGCTGGTTCATCTTTTGCCTCCTGGCACCCAAGGACCACCAGAGCCTTTCCCACAGAGCTGCTACCCAGCCATGCAGCCCCTTGCCTCCCTCATTGCAGGGGCTTGGTCTGCTTTAGGGGCAGGACTTGGGATTTGTCCTTATTGGATAGCATGCAGTTCTCTTTTGGCCCATCCCTCCAGCATGCCTATGTCCTTTGGGAAGGCAGCTCTGCCCTCCAGTGCAGTGTCTGCTCTCCTCAGTGGGATGGTGTCCTGGTTTGGCTGGGATAGATTTCTTCTTCCTAGCAGCGGGTACAGTGTTATGTTTTGGGTTCAGTATGAGAAGAATGTTGGTAAGACTGATGTTTTCAGCTGTTGCTAAGTAGTGTTTAGGCTAAAGTCAAGGATTTTTCAGCTTCTGATGCCCAGCCAGGAAGAAGGCTGGAGTGGCACAAGAAGTTGGGAGGGCACACAGCCAGGGCAGCTGACCCAAACTGGCCAAAGGGTTATTCCATACCATGTGACATCATGTCTAGCATATAAACTGGGGGGAGTTGGCCTGGGTGGGTGTTACGGATGCACGACTAACTAACGGCCAACTTAAGAATCCCCAAGATTTATAAGTGATGGCTCAAAATGCGCATATCACTCACCTCAAAGCTGAGGGCTCTCTCCCTCAAGGAGTTACCTCGGGCGGTGCCCCGACCCGAGGGGGAGTCCCCACTGCAGACCCACTGCTCCGAGGAGGACTGCCAACGTGTCCTCCGGCAGGACCCCGTTTATACCCCTGTCGAATCTGACCTGTGGTCATTTAATTCTATTGGCTAGGAGGGTCATCTCAGTGTACCTGGCGCCCTTCAGTTGGCCAGTTCAAATCTCAGCCTGCAGCCTCCAGGGTTTCCTTCCCCTTCTCCCTGCCTGGAGAAGTTTTGTTTCCTGCTGGCGGGATGGGGGGGGTGGGGAATGTACTGCCACAGTCCTTCATGGGAAGGTGAGTGGACCACATACCATCACTACTCACCCAAACTGTTAGTCCTAAACTTTCCACCTGTCCTTTAATACAGTCAATTCCAGGCCCAATTCTCCTTCCATTATTAAGAGGGGACCAAGCATCATTTAAAACATTACTATAATTTCTACAAGCACATCCTCATCTTAGAGCTTTAGCTACTGGATAAAGTCTTTGAACTTCTGGGTCAGAAGAATTACAAGTATAGACTTTCGTACAGTTCCATTTAGGTTGTGATTTTCTCTGTTTGTCTAGTCCAATCTAAATTCCCATAGATAGTTCTGGTTCTGGGTGGATCTAATAAGGGCCCTGTAACTCCAGTAAATTCCAAACACCATTCTCTATTTTGAATATGATCCCAAGTTCCTCTCTGCACTTGTCTCCATGATTTTGGCAATTGGCAGCTTCCAAGGGGTGTTTGTACAGTTTCTTCTGAAGGATGATAAATTAATTCTTTTGCTTCATGAGGGTGGATGGTTTGGCTAATGTTACAATTCAAAATGCTAGTAATTCCTCCTTTCAAAGTTTAAAGAATAATTGCCATCCAAATCCATCCAATTTAATCTGTCTAAACTGATTCTCATTGTCCCACATCTTTCCAAGTTTTGGTTAGATTCAATGTCAATATTCCCCATGGAATTGGATTTTCAGCTGACTTTGGAATCGGAAGGCAGGCTGTTATTGAGGTTAAATTTTGTACCTTCGCAAAACCTTGAATCAATTGTATAACTAGATTGTCTTTTATCAAAATCACAGGAACGACTAACTATCAGGATTCGTAATTCAGGACAATAATCACTTCATTTTGTTTATCTTATATACGGATTCTTTTGATGATGTGTATTGGCTTTGTGTGGCAAGGTTTTGGTAGCGGGGGCGGGGGTGGTTACAGGGGTGGCTTCTGTAAGAAGCTGCTGGAAGCCTTTGCTGTGTTCGAGAGAGAGAGCCAATACCAGCCGGCTCTAGACGGACCCGCCGCGGCCAAGGCCGAGCCAATACAGCGATAAGTGGTAACGCCTCTGTGATAACATTTTTTAGAAGGAAAAAAAGTTGGGACAGACAGAAAAACGGCAGCCGGAGAGAGGAGTGAGAACATGTAGAGAAACAACCCTGCAGGACACAAGGTCAGTGAAGAAGGAGGGGGAGGAGATGCCTCCAGGCGCCAGAGCAGAGATTCCCCTACAGCCCGTAGTGAAGACCATGGTGAGGCAGGCTGTCCCCCTGCAGTCCATGGAGGTCCACGGTGGAGCAGATATGCACCTTGACCGCCCGTGGGAACCCCGCGCTGGGAGCAGGCTCCCCCCGGCAGTGACCTGCGGATCTGTGGAGAGAGGAGCCCACGAGCAGGGTTTCTGGCAGGACTTGTGACCCCGTGGGGACCCACGCTGGAGCAGTGTGCTCCTGAAGGACTGCACACCGTGGAAAGGACCCATGCTAGAGCAGTTCGTGAAGAACTGCAGCCCGTGGGAAGGACCCACAGTGGAGAAGTTGTGGAGGACTGTCTCCTGTGGGTGGGACCCCAAGCTGAGAGCAGGGGAAAGAGTGTGATGAGTCCTCCCCTGAGGAGGATGAAGCGGCAGAAAATAACGTGTGATGAACTGACCGTAAACTCCATCCCATCCCCCTGTGCCGCTGGGGGGTAGGGTTTGTTAGAGAAGCTGGGAGTGAAGTTGTGCCCAGGAAGAAGGGAGGGGTGGCAGGGAAGGTGTTCTGAGATTTGGTTTATTTCTCATTACTCTGCTCTGGTTGGTTTGTAATAAAGTGAGTTAATTTTCCCTAAGTTGAGTCTTGTTTTGCCCGTGACGGTAATTGGTGAGTGATCTCTCTCCTGTCCTTATCTCGACACACAAGCTCTTTGTTACATTTTCCTCTCCCCTGTCCAGTTAAGGAGGGGAGTGATAGAACGGCTTTTGGTGGGCACCTGGCAACCAGCCAGGGTCAACCCATACACATGATGTCAGTTCGTGATTCTGCCTTTGTAATTTTACATCTACTATATTTATCTCATGTTTAGGACAACTTAAAAGAAAATATGTAAAACCTGTAACACACAAAAGGATTACTGCCCCGACAATATCCCTAGTAACTAACCCCAATATTATAAGCTTTACACAATTGTTCTCCCAAGTGCATAGCATGAACTTATTTATAGGTGTTCAATTTCAAAGGACCGGTTTCTTTAGACTTCCAATTCCCTGTTGGTGCTTTCTTTACTCTTGCATAGTGAAGCCAAGGTCCTTTTCCCCAAACCTTTGCTGCTGTATATGTTGTTAAAATTACTATGATACGGTCCTTTCCACTTCTCAGCTAGTGTTCTGCAGTCCACGACTTTACGTATACCCGTCTCCTGGTTAGAAGGGATGCACTGCTGTGTCCAATTCTAAGGGTCCAGCTGTGGAGACATACTGATGAAGTTCTTGTAAAGAGTTTCCTAAAGAAATCATAACACCCTTTAAAGACATATCTCCGAAAGCGCTCAAGGTATTTGGAACATAGGACCCTTGATATGGTCTCCCATATAACATTTGATAAGGACTTAAATTTCCTTTCCCTTTTGGCTGTACTCTGATTCTTAATAGAGCCATGGGTAATGCTTTAACCCATGTAAGCGAGGTTTCCAGACAAATTTTACTCAGCTGTTGCTTGAGAGTGTTCATTCTTTCTACTTTCCCACTTGCTTGCGGTCTATATGGGGTGTGATAGTCCCAATCTATAGACAATACCTTGCCCAACTGCCTTACAATCTTTGCTATAAAATGAGGGCCATTGTCAGATGACATTCCTACAGGGACCCCAAATCTTGGTATGATCTCTTTGAGCAAGACTTTAACTACTTCTCTTGCTTTGTTGGTGCGGCAAGGGAAAGCCTCAGGCCACCCAGTGAAAGTATCAAAGAGAACTAGGATATATCGATATCCTTCTTTTCGGGGCAATTCTGTAAAATCAGTTTGCCAGCATTCTCCTGGAGAATTTCCTTGTTTCGTCATTCCAAAAGTAATCTTATTACTGGTTTGGGGATTATTGCGTATACAAATTTCACATCCCATTGTAATTGCTCAAATAATCTTTGTCATATCTCTGCTCAAAATACACTTTTGTAAATGCTTAACAAGGTTTTCTGTTCCGCAATGTACTTTGCTATGTTCAGCCCGGGCAATTTCTCTCATTATTGCGGGTGGGACTATTATTTGACCTGTTGGTGTTACAGCCCATCCTGGTTCATTTTTATTAGCCTGCAATCTAATAATTAATTCTTCATCTTTTTCATTATAAGTTGGAGCATCTTTAGGTAAATTTACACTTTTCTCTGGAACTAGTGCTAGGATGCCTTTTTCTGCAGCATCTTTAGCAGCTCTATCAGCCAATCAGTTACCTGTTTCAGGGACAGTCCTACCTGACTGACGTGCTTTACAGTGCATTATCATGACTGCTGTTGGCTTTTGAATGGCTTCTAACAATTTCAGTATTTGCTCTGCATGCTGAAAGGTGGTTCCTTGTGCAGATAACAGTCCTCTTTCTTTCCCTATTGCTCCATGTGCATGTCCTACTCCAAAAGCACACTTTGAGTCTGTCCAAATGTTGACTCGCTTTCTTTGACTTAGTTCCAGTGCTCAAGTGAGAGCTATCAGTTCAGCCTTTTGGTCAGATACATTTGAAGGCAAAGCTCGTGATTCAATTACCTTCTCAGTAGTGGTTGCCGCATATCCTGTTAAGCGTTTTCCATCACGGATGAAACTGCTTCCGTCGGTATATAGTTCCCAATCCGTCTCTTCCAGTGGCGCATCTTGGAGATCTGGTCGGCTGGAGTAGACTTCTTCAATTGTCTGGAGCCAAGTCATGTTCCAGTTCTCCTTCAACTTGATCAGTTGTTAAAAACACAGCAGGGTTAACGATAGTAGTAGTTTTTAAGTAAACATCGTCTTGCTCCAGCAACACCACTTGGTATTTCAGCATTCTACTAAGGGATAACCAATGCCCCCCTTTCTGTTCAAGCACAGTGATCACCATGTGGGGAACATACACTGTAATTCTCTGTCCTAGGGTGAACTTGCGAGCTTCTTGGATCAATAGCACAGTTGCAGCGAAGGCTCTCAGACAACCAGGCCATCCCAGGCAAACATTGTCTAATTGCTTCGAGAAGTAGGCCACAGCTCGCCAACTTGGTCCCAGATATTGGACCAGGACACCCAGAGCTATACCTTTTCTTTCATGAGTAAAGAGTTGCTCCCTGCAAGGCCCTGAGCTGGCAGTGCTACTCTGCAGAGTAAGGGCGTTGCAGAGCCCTTGGGCCACGGGGTGACCCCACACTGGCCGTGCTGATCAGGCTGGGAAGCAGACCCTTCCCATGGGTCTGTGGACAATCAAAGGGCATTCCAACTGTCTCAGGAAGTGTTCAGGGCTGTCACTGGATCCAGCCCATGGCTTCTCATTGAAGGTGACATGAACCGCGCTCTAGTCTCCCTTCCCCATTCCTGCTGTGCCCCCACTGCCTCTCCTGACATTGCAGAGTCCTCGTTAGCCCTGGTTAGCTTATCCGTCCTTTGCTTTGACATTATTGTGAAAACTATCCAGTGTGTACCCAACACTGGTGCGTGTCCTGGTGGCTCCTGATACCTCCCTGAAGGGCATGAGTCAGTCAGCAGCCCTTCCACATGTGACAGTCCCCAGCAGATGCCTCTATCCCATTCAGGATCTCCAGTGGCACTGGGCACTCACAGGTGAGGACTCAGTCCAGCCCTCCTCTTACACAACACCCCATTCCCTCATCCCCTCAGCCCATGCAGCACCCAAGCACAACAGCAAGTCCTTTCAGCCTGCAATTCCCTGAGTGTATTCTGTACCCCCGTTTGGGAAAAAAAAGCCCAAGCTTCACACACGGCACTGAGGAGATCTCCTTTTATTACAGAGATGTCACAAAGGAGGTCAAATGTAGCATGGTGACAGACTCATTTACAGAAGGTCTCTGGGTCAGATAGACTCAGTTCATCCTCTGGAGAAGCAGGACGAAAGCAAATATTTGTGTACAGGCATGTTTATAACAGATGCAATGACCACTAGACAGACGTTGCCTGAGATAATTGTGAGATTGCTTTTGAGGAGAGGAGGACACCTCATTGCTGCTGAAATATCATTGGTAGAATCATTTTCTTGAGAGCATCCTGGATCTCCTTGTTCCTCATGCTGTAGATGAGGGGGTTCACAGCTGGAGGCACCACTGAGTACAGAACTGACAGTATGAGATTTAGAGCTGGGGCAGAGGTGGAGGGGGGCTTCAGGTAGGCCACCATGGCAGTGCTGACAAACAGGGAGACCACAGCCAGGTGAGGGAGGCACGTGGAAAAGACTTTGTGCTGTCCCTGCTTGGAGGGGATCCTCAGCACGGCCCTGAAGATTTGCCCATAGGACAGCACAATGAGAACAAAACACCCAAATGCTAAACAAGCACTAACTACAAGAAGCCCAATTTCCCTGAGGTAGGCATCTGAGCAGGAGATGCTGAGGATCTGGGGGACTTCACAGAACAACTGGTCCACAGCATTGCCTTGGCAGAGGGGTAGTGAAAATGTACTGGCAGTGTGCAGTACAGCATGGAGAAACCCACTGCCCCAGGCAGCTGCTGCCATGTGGAGACAAGCTCTGCTGCCCAGGAGGGTCCCGTAGTGCAGGGGTTTGCAGATGGCAACGTAGCGGTCATAGGCCATGATGGTGAGAAGGGAGGACTCTACTGACAAGAAAAGGAGAAAGAAAATGATCTGTGCAGCACATCCCAAGTAGGAAATAGCTCTAGTGTCCCAGAGGAAATTGGCAATGGATTTGCGAACAGTGGTGGAGATGGCACCCAGGTCGAGGAGGGCGAGGCTGAGGAGGAAGAAGTTCATGGGTGCATGGAGGTGGTGGTCACAGGCTACAGCGGTAACGATGAAGCTGTTTCCCAGGAGGGCAGCCAGGTAGATGCTCAGGAAAAGCCAGAATTGCAAGAGCTGCAGCTCCCGTGTATTTGCAAACTCCAGGAGGAGGAACTGGGTGATGGAGCTGCTGTTGGACATGTGCTTCCTCTGACCATGAGGGCCTGTCTTTGGAGGAAAAGGCAGTGGCAAGTGAGGACTGACTTCTCTTAACAAAACCAATCCCATCTCTCACAGAAACCTCCACACTGTGTCTGTCCTTCCAGGAAGACTATCTTGCAGCTCCCTCGTTTGAGCTCTGGCTTGTCCTGGCTGAGGGTGCAGTAGGGAGCAGGTCAATCTGCTGTGGGCTCTGGAGGAGTTAGTCCTGCTGTGTACCAATAGGCAAATAGGAGCCAGGAGTGATGTCGGGTTAAATCCACTCCTGAGATCAAATGGATTTCAGCATTGACCCTCCAGAGTCACCCTACTGCAGAGAAGACCTGTGCTGATTTTTTTGATTGTTTTGCTCCTGTTCTACCTCTCGTATCTGAGGAGTGGTTTTTTGAAGGCAGACATCCTTCACATTTCTTCTACACGGCAAGTGCTATCTTGAGAGTCCTGGGAGGCAAAGGGACAGACCCTTGGTACAGCGTGAGGATGGCTGGTCTGTCCATCAGCCTTGCTCTCAGCTGCCCTGGGCTCACTTGTCTCATAGCTGGAGCATGACCACACTCAGATGTTCCTCTGAAAGGAAATTGGATACTGCTCCGACCTGAGGAATCCTGTTTCAAAGTGCAGGTGACCTTCACACTTCTCTCCCCAGTGATGAGCTAAGCACTTCTGGATGCCCTGAAGTTAGGGTGTCTTGAGAGGAGAGTCAGCTTTATCCCCACCCCAGGGACTGCTTTGCTCAGAGACCCACAGGGTAGAAGGGGGTTTGGGCACCTTGCTCCCGTGGACAGATCTACCTGGCAGGACCTGAACCCCCCATCCCCAGAGAGCCTGAAAACAAGAACAGCAGCACAGGGGTGGGTGGAGAAAAAGGGAGAAACATCCCAATGCTTCTGCCAAGGGAGGCAAGGCCAGGAAGGGACAGAGGGGCACTCAGGAGAGTCCTTTATGTGACCTATGGCTGCAGAGGAGGCAGCTGCTGCCTGAACCCCATAGCTCTGAGGGCAGAGGCTTTACTAGGTGGCAGAGGAGACCAGGGGCCTTTTTAGGGGAAAAGCATGTTCCCTGAATGGCTGACAGGGAGGTCTCGCAGCCTTTGCCATTAGCCTGTTCCTCTCACCTCTTGCCCATGTCTCTGCTGCCTGGAGCTGTTGCTGCCAGGAGCTGTTTCTCTGTTCCCACGTCTCCTCCCTGTTAGTGCTCACAGACCCAGTGCCACCAGCTGTGTGCTCAGCTCTGCCCTGTAGGCACCTCCTGGCAGCAGGGCACTGCCCAGGGGCAGCTCTCTGTTGGAAAGCCCTCAGGAGCAGATCAGATACACCCTCAAGAGACCACAGGAGTGACAGGGCTTAAAGAAGGCAGTCAGGAAGTTGACAAAAAGCGATGAGTCAGATTGGCTAGGAAACATGTTCGAGGGTTGGGGATTGTCTGGATGGTTGATATCTCTGCTCAGGACTGTGGGGGTAGTGATCTTGATTGTGATAACTGTGCTCCTAATGTTGCCCTGTCTTCTCAGCCTTCTGCAAAGGGCCCTGCAGAGGGCTGCCGGAGCAATATTTTTAGCACAAATACAAAAAGGGGGAATTGTCAGGGAACGTAGCGAATCTGCCGAATGCCTGGCGGTGCATGAGCAGAGTGACCTTGAGCAGCTTGTGGTGTATCCTTGAGAGTCTGGAAAGTCCCGAGCAAGGGACTTAGTAACTAACTAAACCAATCATATATGAACACATACTCTGAAGAAAGTTATAAAAAAGCTTGTTAGAACAATAAAGTAGCCATTTTTGCACAATCTGATGTTTGTCGTGTCCATCTCTATTGCGACAGTGCCATACTGCTGTGTCTTCTGCCAAGACCTTCCTTCCTCTAGGCTGAACAAGCCCGAGCTCTCAGCCTCTTCTCACAGCACATGTGCGCCAGCCCTGACCACCTTAGTGGCCCTCCAGCGAACTTTCTCCAGTTTGCCAGTCTCTGTCTGTCATGGTGGGGGGTAAAAAACTAGAGAAGTAATCTGGATGAGCTTTAAAAAGTGCTGAGCAGAGGGGGATAATCCCTTCCACTGACTGTGCTCCTGCTAACGCAGCCCAGGACACAGGTGACCACCTTTGCTGATGGCTCACATTTTGCCTAGTGAAATCCAGGGACCACCAGAGCCTTTCGCACAGAGCTGCTTCCCATGCAGGCAGTCCCTGGCCTGTATCATTGCAGGGGCTTTGTCCACCTCAAGGACAGGACTTTAGCTTATGTTCCTGCTGGCCCATCCATTGGCCACAGGAAACTGTGCAATGGCAGCCCTGGCTTCAGTGTAGTGTCTGCTCTCCTCAATAGGGTGTCATCTACAAATGTTCTGAAAAAGCACTCTCTCATCTCCTCCGGGTCATTATAAACATGTTAAACAGGGCAGGTGTCAGCATAGACCCCTGCAGGACCCTACTGGCTAGATGCCTTCAGGCAGAGTACCATGCATGGACCATGTCCCTCTGAGCCCAACTGTCCAGGTGTTTTTTTAACCACTTACCCATCCATGCAGACTGTAATATGCTAATTTGGACACAAGATGAGGAGGATGCTGAATGCCTTTCTGACTTCCAGGTAAAAGAGAGCACTCTCTCAATCTCTCCAGCGATCTGGTCCTTTCTTTACAGAAAGCAAAGAGGATGGCCAGGTACAACCTCCCCTGTGTAAATCCAGGCACCTTGTCTTTCACACACCCAGAAATGGGATCTGGGTGGTCACACTCTGGGGGACAGCCTTTAGTTCCCCTGCTCATCCTTTGGGCATTTCTGAAAGGTGCAGGCAACTTTTGGGTTCTGCCAGTCATCAGATAATTCCCTCAGTCTCCATGACCTTTCAAAGGCAATGGAGAGTGACCTCACTGTGACATTGGCTTGCCCTCTCAGCTCCCTCAGCTGCCGCCCCACCTGTCCCATAGACTGGTAACGATTGTGTTTGCTCAAGGACCCCTGGTTTGAGCCACATCCTTTGCTGGTTGTTCTCCTCCAGTGTCCTGCCTCAAGCCAGAGGCCTGGGAGACCTTGCTGGGGAAGACTGAGGCAAAGAGGACATGGAGTATCTCAGATCTACCTACACTTGTTGTTACTAAACTCAGCAGTGGCCACACAGTATCTTTGCTTCTCCTTTAACAGTTCCTGAAGTAGTAACCACTCATTATGGTGCCCTCGAATTGCCTTTCAATGGCAAGAACAGGATGCTGTTCTTGAAGACCAGCTGTACTGAGCTCCAGGCAGCAGCTACATGGGCAGAGAGTGTGAAGGAGCTGCTCCGAGAAATGCCGTGAGAGGAGGGCATCCTGACATCCCCTGCAGTTCAGACAACTTCCCCGTAGCAAGCCCTTGGACTCCTCTCCCACCCAGCACAGCCTCTGTCCCCCAGGCCACAGGGTCTAGGGCATGAATCACCTCCTCCGCAGCTGGACCTCCAGTCTAGAAGTGCGTGTGTCCTACAATCAATACACAACAAACAGGCTAAAAGGGAGGTGGAGAGCACAGCTGGGTGGCTTCAGCACATGCCTGCCTTCCTCCCCTTGCTTCGTTTTTTCAGACCGCAGTCATATTACTCCTTTTTTTCCCCACCTGTCTGCCATATTCTTGATCTCTGGAGTTGGCGTGGGGGTGCAGGTCAGCTTCTATTCTGACTCTGACTCTGGGGGGTCCCGCCCCAGAGATGTCCTCATGGAAACGAGGTGTCTAAGCTGCATTATAAATGGTCAGGAAGCATGTCATTCGTTGGTAGGGTTGGGGAATGAGCTGACTTTTTCCTCATTCAGCTCAGGGAGGGAGATTTCTATGAGAAATGGCATGGGGTTGTCCTTGGAGAAGTCTCTCCTAATGTCACTGCCTTTTACTCCTTGAACAGGTGCCCATGCTCAGAGGAAGAAAATGTCCAAGAGCAGCTTTATCACTGAGTTCCTCCTTCTGGCATTTGCAGACACGTGGGAGCTGCAGCTCTTGCACTTCTGGCTCTTCCTGGGCATCTACCTGGCTGCCCTCCTGGGAAACGGCCTCATCATCACCGCTGTAGTCTGCAACCACCACCTCCACACCCCCATGTACTTCTTTCTCCTTAACCTCTCCCTCCTCGGCTTGGGCTCCATCTCCACCACTCTCCCCAAAGCTATGGCCAATTCCCTGTGGGACACCAGGGCCATCTCCTACCAAGGGTGTGCTGCCCATGTCTTATTGTTTGTTTGTTTTCTGTCCTACAACAGAGTTCTATCGTCTCACTGTCATGGCCTATGACCGCTACATTGCCATCTGCAAGCCCCTGCACTATGGGACCCTCCTGGGAAGCAGAGCTTGTGCCAACATGGCAGCAGCCGCCTGGGGTAGCGCTTTCCTTTAGGCTGTGCTGCACACAGCCAATACATTTTCACTACCACTCTGCCAAGGCAGTGCTCTGGACCAGTTCTTCTGTGAAATCCCCCAGATCCTCAAGCTCTCCTGCTCTTTCTTCTGTCTCAGGGAAGTTGGGCTTCTTGTGGTTGTGGAGGACCTCGGCTGGACTGAGGGGCCTGGGGAGGATATTGACCTTGACAAGATTACAGTGTTCCCGTGAGAGAATAAGAAAGGATGAGAAGCATGCCTGGGAAACTAAGTTTAAGGAATGTGTTGACCGTTTGCAGTTGTGATAAGGAACCTGAAAAAGTCACCCAATGAGGGGTGAAAAAAACAACTTCTGACAACTTTTTAACCAATAAGGGACAGACATATGTAGAAGGTAACAAGTATAATGGGTATAAATTTGCTGGCTTGTAGTAATAAAAAAAACCTTCTTTGCTTGTAGTATAAGAATGCGTACGTGTCGTTTGTCCGTCTCGACCGCGACAATTGGTGACCCCGACGTGATGCTGTAAATAATGCTTGTGACTGCGAGGAGAGCAGTGGAGACGGAGCCCGGCATAGCTTGAGAGCAGCGGGAAGAGCTGCTAGTCCGGACCGATACTTGACACCTGGAGATAAACAGGTGAGCTGCCGGGAACATGGGCAGGACCCTCAGTAAAGAGGACGCCGGAATTGTAAATATGTGGAAAGTAATATTGCAAAAGAGAGGACTTAAAGTAGAAGAGTTGATGTTGCGGAAAATGCTCTTATGGGGCAAGCAACACAGATATAAAGCAGATACAGTGACTGCATTTAGTGTGCCTGTGTGGCAAGGACTCGGGGACAAGCTGTTTGACAGTGCGTCCCGAGGGTCTAAGGAGGCAGCCAGCCTCCTGATGACTTGGCGCCAGCTCCTTGAAACCGTCAAAGACATTAAAGAACAAAGGGATAGGATGAAGGAGCCAGACGTCCCTATCGTGGGGGGAGGGCAGTCCTCTCCCACAGAGGGCGTGGGGTCTGTTGCCCAGTCCTCTGGCAGGCGCGCAGGGTGGCCAAAGCCATGGGGCCGACAAAAGAACCCTTTCATTGATGACTCTGATGATGAGCGGCCCTCAGGACATCCTCGGACTATTAAAGATAGAACATATAAGCGGCCCCAGGACTTGCTTCCTGGTAGTGACATATGCCGTGCTGAAACGGCAGAGGCGCCGGTTAACCCGTCTGCCTCCCACCTTGCCGCCTGATTCAGAGGACCAAGAAGGGATGAATAGCACCCCGCCGGGCGCGGGGAGGGGAACGGGGGACCTCATGTCTGTACCCCGCTCTGTCAGCCGAAACATCAGAGGATTGGGATGATCCCATGGACAATAATATGGGGGATCCTGAATCTGGGGGGTCTGCGGGAACACCGAAGGAGGGACAATTACAGGGAGGCTCGCGTTGTTGAGGACAGCCCTGGGTCCTTCCGCCGGCTCGATTTACTGTCAGTCCCCACAACCCCCTCAAATTCTGGCAGCAGGTGAAAGCTCGAGCTCTGCAAGAAGGAAAATGGGACCTATCCGAGCAAATTAACGTTCCTGTAACAGCAGGTAACTCTGGAGAAATGAATTTAAGGGGGACTGGGGGAATGGCTTTCCCTGTGGTATGGGGTGATTCAGGACAAGGAATTATGGATGAACATAGACCATATTCGTGGAAAGTTATACAGGATTTACAAAAGGCAACTGCACAATATGGTCCCAACTCCCCCGCAGTTATGCAATTAATACGCCTATTAACTATGGAAGAAATGACACCTTATGATATTACTCAAATTGCTCAAATTATTTTCCAACCTGTGCAATGCGCCGTTTTTCGTAGTATCTGGACTCAGAGAGCAGAGGCGCAAGCAGTACGCAATTTGCAGCTTTCACAAACCGATCCACGTTATGGTAACGGAGCTGATGTTCTGACTGGGACTGGTCAATTTAATAATCTTCAACATCAGGCTCAACGGCATCCACTTGTATTGGAGCAAGTAAAGACTATTGGTGTAGAAGCTTTGCTCAGAACGGCGGAGCTGGCGGAGCCTAAGGCAAGATATACCATGATTAAACAGGGGGCTAAAGAGCCGTTTCTGTCGTTTGTAGAGAAATTGATGGGGGCTATAGAGCGGCAGGTATTTGATGCACATATACGAGAAATGCTGGCAAAAGAGTTAGCCCGTGACAATGTTAACGCAGATTGTCAAAGGTGATTAAGACGCTCCCTGGGGATCCAACCCTAGAAGCTATGATTATGGCTTGCGGGAAGGTGGGCTCTGTTGAACACAGAATGTCTGCATTAGCTACAGCTATGTCTGCAATGCGTATGTCTAATCAGAAATGTTACTGCTGTGGGCAGGCTGGACATGTCAAGGCTGTGTCCCGCTAAACATAGAAAAGGAGGAGCCGGGCAGGTGGCCGTGGGAGCAACTACATGTCTTAAGTGCGGAAAGCTGGGACACTTTGCAAAGCAATGTAAATCTAAATTTCATGCTAACGGTCAACCCCTCCAGTCGGGAAACGGCATAAAGAGCGTGATAGGGTGCGTGCAGACACAAATGCCCTACCACTCCAGCAACCCCTTTCTGGTACAACAGCCAGCTCAGACACCACAAGCCTTTGTGACAAGTTACGGGGACAAACCCAAGGAGCAGCCGGGATGGATGTATGCACCGCCCACACAGTAACCTTCTCTACCGAAGGAGTGCATAAAGTGCCCCTGGAAGCCTGGGGACCAATTGGTAAAGGATTAAGTGCCTTACTAATAGGACAATCAAGTAGTACTTTGCAAGGGTTAATGGTGCCTGTGGGAGTTATTGATGCTGATTATCACGGGCAGATATGTGCAATGGTATCTACTGCAACGCCTCCAGTCACTATAAAAGGAGGCACACGAATTGCTCAACTCGTACCATTTATGAGCTGTGTGCCTGCAACAGAACAGGTAATTCGTGGTACTCAAGGTTTTGGGTCCACTGGAAAGCTGCAGGTATTTTGGTCGCAATGCATTACAGAAAGCAGGCCACAAATGACCTGTACCTTCACTATGGCAAATGCATCCCCATCACAGATAAAATTGATAGGTTTGCTGGACTCTGGGGCTAAAATGACCATCATAGCACAGCGTAACTGGCCCTCATCATGGCCATTAGTTGTAAATGCGGAAGGAGTGTTGGGTGTAGGTGGAGTTTCAAATAGTTTTATTGCAGCAAAACCTGTGCTAATAAGCAACCCAGAGGGACAGAAAGCCACTGTGAAGCCGTATGTATTAGTTTCTTCTTTTCTGTTCTATTAAACTGTTCTTATCACAACCCGTGGGTTTTGCTTCTTTTTTCCCGATTTTCTCCCCCATCCCACCGGTTGGGGTTAAACCACGACAGTGGGGTAGACCTGTCCTCCCTACCCACGCGGGCATGGTAGACCTGACCTTCCTACTAGTAAAGCAAGGGTAGATCTGGCCTCCCTACCCACGCGGCGGAATAGACCTGGCCTCCCTACCGGCGCAGATGGGGTCGACCTGGCATCCCTGCTGGCAATGTTTTGCTAGACCAGGCCTCCCTGCTGGTGCCGGTGGGGTAGACCTGGCCTCCCTATCGGTAAGGGAGGGATCGAACTGGCCTCCTGACTGGCAAGGGCGGGGGAGACCTGGCCTCCCTACCAGCAAGGGCGGGGTAGAACTTGCCTCCGTACCCACGTGGGTGGGGTTGTCCTGGCCTCTGTATCGGTGTGGGGTGGGTAGACCTCGCCTCCCTACCGGCACAAGCGGGGTAGACCTGGCCTTCCTACCGGGGCGGATGGGGTAGACCTGGCCTCCCTATCGGTAAGGCAGAGGTAGAACTGGCCTCCCTACCGGCATGGGCGGGGTAGACCTGGCCTCCCTGCTGGCAATGGTTGTGGAAGACCAGTCCTCACTACCCGCACAGGCAGGGTAGACCAGACCACCCCGCAGGCTCTTGTGGGGTAGACCTGGCCTCCCTACGAGTAAGGGAGGTGTAGATCTGGCTTCCCTACATGCACAGGGGCGTAGACTTGGCTTACTACCGGCACAGGCAGGGTAGACATGGCCTCCCTACTGGTAAGGGAGGCGTAGACGTGGCCTGTGTACCGGCACAGGCGGGGTAGATCTGGCCTCCCAACGGGCGTGGGCTGGGTAGACCTGGCATCCCTACTGGTGCGGGCGGTGTAGACCTGGCCTCCCTACCAGGGCTAATGGGGTAGACCTGGCCTCCTTACTCATGCTAATGTGGTAGACCTGGCCTCCTTACCTGCGTGGGTGTGTTAGACCTGGTCTCCCTACTAGTAAGGGAGGTGTAGATCTGGACTCCCTACCCGCACGGCAGCATAGACCTGGCTTCCCTTATGTTGCGGGGGGGGGAAGACCTGGCCTCCCTACCTGCGCTAATGGGGTAGAGCTGGACTTCCTACCCACGTGGGCGTGGTAGACCTGGCCTCCCTACTAGTAAGGGAGAGGTAGACTTGGCCTCCGTACCGGCGCAGGCGGGTAGACCTGGCCTCACTACCTGGGCGGATGGAGTAGACCTGGCCTCCCCGCCCGAGCTTTTGGGGTAGACATGGCCTCCCTACTGGCGAGGACGGGGTCGACCTGGCCTCCCTATTGGTAAGGGCAGGGTAGACCTGGCGTCTCTACCAGCATGGACGGGGTTGTCCTGGCCTCTGTATCAGTGTGGGCGGGGTAGACCTGGCCTCCCTACCCACAGGCAGGGTAGAACTTACCTCCATACCCACGTGGGCGGGGTTGTCCCGGCCTCCGTATCTGTGTGGTTTTGGTAGACCTCGCCTCCCTACCGGCACAGGCAGGGTAGACCTGGCCTCCCTACTGGCGCGGGCAGGGTAGACCTGGCCTCCCTACCCACAGGTGCGGATGGGGTTGACCTGGCCTCCATATTGGCGTGGGCAGGGTATACCTCGCTTCCCCATCAGCGCGGGCAGGGTGGGTGTGGCCTCTCTAACCGTAAGTAAGGGGTAGACCAGGCCTCCATACCTGCTCGGGAGGGGTAGACCGGGCCTCCCTACCAGCAATGGTGGGGTAGACCTGGCCTCCCTACTGACAAGGGCGGGGTAAACCTGGCCTCCCTACCTGCGTGGGCGTGGTAGACCTGGCCTCCCTACTACTAAGGGAGTTGTAGATCTGGCTTCCCTACACACGTGGGAGGGTAGACCTGGCCTCCATTATGTCGCAGGCGTGGTAGACCTGGCCTCCCTACTAGTAAGGAAGGGGTAGACTTGGCCTCCGTACCGGCGCAGGCGGGTAGACCTGGCCTCCCTACCTGGGAGTATGGGGTAGACCTGAACTCCCTACCTGTGCGGGGGCGTAGACCTGGCCTCCCTACTGACAGGGGGGTTGTAGGCCTGGCCTCCCTACTGGCGCCGGCGGGGCAGACCTGGCCTCTGTATCAGTGTGGGCAGGGTAGACCTGGCTTCCCTACCCACGCTAATGGGGTAGACCTTGCCACTGTACCAGCAAGGGCAGGGAAGACCTGCCCTCCCTCCCAGCGTGGATGGGGTAGACCTGGCCTCCTTACCAGCGTGGGCTGGGTAGACCTGGTCTCCGTACCGGCATGGGCCACGCAGACCTGGACTCCCTGCTGGCAATGGTTGGGTAGACCAGGACTCCCTGCCAGCACCGGTGTGGTAGACAAGGCCTCACTACCCGCATGGGCAGGCTAGACCAGACCACCCTGCTGGCGCTTGAGGGGTAGACCTGGCCTTTCTACCCGACCGGGCGGGGTAGACATTGCCTCCGTACCCACGTGGTCGGGGTTGTCCTGGCCTCCGTATCTGTGTGGTTTGGGTAGACCTCGCCTCCCTACCAGCACAAGCAGGGTAGACCTGGCCTCCCTACTGGCGCGGGGTGGGTAGACCTGGCATCCCTACTGGCAAGGGTGGGGTAGAACTGTCCTCCCTACCTTTGCGGGCGGGGCAGAACTTGCCTCCGTGCCCACGTGGGTGGGGTTGTCCTGCCCTCTGTATCGGTGTGGGGTGGGTAGACCTGGCCTCCCTACACTCACGGACAGGGTAGACCTGGCCTCCCTATCGCGCGGGTGGGGTAGACCTGGCCTCCCTACTGGTGCGGGCAGGGTAGACATGGGATCCCTTCCGGGGCGGACGGGGTAGACCGGGCCTCCCTACCGGCGCGGGCGCCGTACACCTGGCCTCCCTACCGGCATGGGCGAGGTAGACCTGGCCTCCCTGATGGCGATGGTTGGGTAGACCAAGCCGACCTACTGGCGCAGGCGGGTAGACCTAGCCTCCCTACCAGCATAGGCAGTGTAGACGTGGGCTGACTACCAGCACAGGCAGGGTAGATCTGGCCTCCCTACCGGCGTGGGGTGGGTAGACCTGGCCTCCCTACCTGCACGGGCGTGGTAGACCTGGCCTCCCTACTAGTAAGGGAGGGGTAGACTTGGCCTCCGTACCGGCACGGGCGGGTAGACCAGGCCTCCCTACCCGGGTGGATGGGGTAGACCAGGCCTCCCTATTGGTAAGGCAGAGGTAGAACTGGCCTCCCCACTGGCGTGGGTGGGGTAGAACTGGCCTCCCTACTGTCGCGGTGGCGTAGACCTGGCCTTCGTACCTGTGCGGGTGCTTAGACCTAGCCTCCCTACCCGCGCTAATTGGGTAGAGCTGGCCTCCCTCCCGCGCGGTCGTGGTACACCTGGCCTCCCTACTAGTAAGGGAGGTGTAGATCTGGCCTCCCTACCCATGTGGGGGTGTAGACATGGCTTCCTACCAGCGCAGGGGGGGTAGACATGGCCTCCCTATGAGTTAGGGAGGGGTGGACTTGGGCTCCATACCGGCGCAGGCGGGGTAGGCCTGGCCTCCCTACCAGGGCGGATGGGATAGACCTGGCCTCCCTACTAGTAAGGGAGGGTAGAACTGGCCTCCCTACTGGCGTGGGTGGGGTAGACCTGGCCTCCCTACCTGTGCGGGGGCTTACACCTGGCCTCCCTACTGGCGTGGGCGGGGTAGACATGGCCTCCCTACACACAGGCGGGGTAGAACTTGCCTCCATATTCATGTGAGCGGGGCTGTCCTGGCCTCCGTATCAGTGTGGGGTGGGTAGACCTGACCTCCCTACTGGGGTGGGTGGGGTAGACCTGGCCCCTCTATCACGAGGGTGAGCTAGACCTGGCCTCCGTACCGGCACAGGCAGTGTAGACTTGGCTTCCCTACTGGCATGGGCGGGGTAGATCTGGCCTCCCTACCCACAGGGGCGGGGTAGATCTGGCCTCCCTGCCCGCACAGCCATGGTAGACCTGGCCTCCCTACTAGTATGGAAGGTGTAGACCTGGCCTCCCTACCCACGCCGGGGCGTAGACTTGGCTTCCTACCGGTGCAGGCGGGGTAGACATGGCCTCCCTACCGGTAAGGCAGGGGTAGACTTGGCATCTGTACCGGTGCAGGCAGGGTAGGCCTGGCCTCCCTACCCACAGGGGCAGGGGAGATCTGGCCTCCCTACCGGTTAGGGAGGGGTAGGCTTGGCATCTGTACCGGTGCAGGCGGGGTAGACCTGTCCTCCCTACCCGCCCAGGCTTGGTACACCTGGCCTCCCTACTAGTAAGGGAGGGGTAGAACTGGCCTCTCTACCGGCGTGGGTGGGGTACCTGACCTCCCTACCTATGCGGGGGTGTAGACCTGGCCTCCCTACTGGCACGGGCAGTGTAGACATGGCCTCCCTACCGGCGCCGGCGGGGTAGGCATAGCCTCCCTACAGGCGCAGGTATGGTAGACCTGGCCTCCCTAACGGGGCAGATGGGGTAGACCTGGCCTCCTTACCCACGCTAATGGGCTAGACCTGGCCTCCTTACCCACGCTAATGGGGTAGACCTGGCCTCCCTACCTGCACGGGCGTGGTAGACCTTGCCACTATACCAGCAAGGGCACAGAAGACCTGCCCTCCCTACTGGCATGGACGGGGTTGACCTGGCCTCCATATGGGCGTGGGCAGGGTAGACCTGGCTTCCCTACTGGCGCGGGCGGGGCAGATGTGGCGTCTCTAACCGTAAGTACGTGGTAGACCAGGCCTCCATACCTGCGCGGATGGGAAAGACCGGGCCTCACTACCAGCAAAGGTGGGATAGACCTGGCCTCCCTACTGACAAGGGCAGTGTAGACCTGGCTTCCCTACGCTTACAGACAGGGTAGACCTGGCCTCCCTATCACGCGGACAGTTTTGACCTGGCCTCCCTACCCGTGTGGGGGCATAGACCTGGCCTCCCTACCTGTGCGGGGGCTTAGACATGGCCTCCCTACTGGCGCCGGCAGGTTCGACCTGGCCTCCCTACCTGCGTGATGGAGTAGACCTAGCCTCCCTACCTGCGCTAATGGGGTAGAACTGGCCTCCCTACCAGCGTGGGCGGGGTAGACCTGGCCTCCCTACCGGCACAGGCAGCGTAGACCTGGCCTCCCTACTGTCGCGGGTGGGGTAGACCTGGCCTCCCTACTAGTAAGGGAGGTGTAGATCTGGCCTCCCTACCCACGCAGGCGCGTAGACTTGGCTTCCTACCCGCACAGGCGGGGTAGACATGGCCTCCCTACCGGTTAGGGAGGGGTAGGCTTGGGATCCGTACTGGCGCAGGCGGAGTACACCTGTCCTCCTTACCTGCGCAGGCTTGGTAGACCTGGCCTCCCTACTAGTAAGGGAGGGGTAGAACTGGCCTCCCTACCGGCGTGGGCAGGGTACACCTGGCTTCCCTACCTGTGCGGGCGGAGTGGATGTGGCCTCTCTAACCGTAAGTAAGTGGTAGACTAGGCCTCCATACCTGCGCGGGCGGGGTACAACTGGCCTCCCTACTGACAAGGGCGGGGTACACCTGGCCTCCCTACCCACAGGGGCGGGGTAGATCTGGCCTCCCTAACCGCATGGGCAGGGTAGACCTGGCCTCCCTATCACGCGGATGGTTTAGACCTGGCCTCCCTACCTGTGCTGCAGCGTAGACCTGGCCTCCATACCGGCGCAGATGGGGTAGACCTGGCCTCCCTACCAGCGTGGGCAGGGTAGACCTGGCCTCCCTACCGGTGCAGGGGGATTTGACTTGGCATCCCTACTGACGCGGGTGAGGTAGACCTGTCCTCCCAGCTGGCAATGGTTGGCTAGACCAGGCCTCCCTGCTGGTGCCAGTGCAGTAGACCAGGCCTCCCTGCTGGCACTGGTGGGGTAGACCAGGCCACTCTACTGGCTCAGGCGGGTAGACCTAGCCTCCCTACTGGCACAGGCAGGGTAGACCTGGGCTGCTTACCGGCACAGGCAGGGTAGACCTGGCCTCCCTACCGGCGTGGGTTGGGTAGACCTGGCCTCCCTACCGGCAAGGGTGGGGTAGACCTGGCCTGCCTACCCGTGCGGGTGGGATAGAACTTGCCTCCATACCCACGTGGGCGGGGTTGTCTTTGTCTCCGTATTGGTGTGGGGTGTGTAGACCTGGCCTCCCTACTGGCGTTAGGCGGGTAGACCTAGCCTCCCTACTGGCACAGGCAGGGTAGACGTGGGATGCTTACCGGCAAAGGCAGGGTAGACCTGGCCTCCCTACCGGCGTGGGTTGGGTAGACCTGGCCTCCCTACTGGCAAGGGTGGGGTAGACCTGGCCTGCCTACCCATGCGGGCTGGATAGAACTTGCCTCCATACCCACGTGGGCGGGGTTGTCTTTGCCTCCGTATCGGTGTGGGGTGTGTAGACCTGGCCTCCCTACTGGCGTGGGCGGGGTAGAAATGGCCTCTGTAACCATGGCGGTGGGGTAGACCTGGCGTCCCGACCTCATCCTCCTGGTTAGTACCGTTACCCCTACTGGTACTCCAGGGTAGTAACAGTACCCCTGCTGGTACGCCTGGTTACACCTGCTGTCCCTAATTGTCCTCCAGGCTAGACCTGGCCTCCCTACCCTGGCGTCCCCTACCTGATCCTCCAGGGTACTACTGGTACCCTTAGTGGTACTCAAGGGTAGTACCGATACCCCCACTAGTACTCCAGGGTAGCACAGGTAACCCCACCACCGAGTACTTGGGGGTAGTACCGATACCCCTACTGGTACAACTGCTGTCCCTGCTGTCGTGCAGCGGTAGACACGCCCTCCCTACCTGACCATCTGGTGTCAGCCTCGTATCCCTACCTGATGCTCCAGGGTACACCTGGCCACTATACCGTTGCTGGCGAGGTAGACCTGGCCTCCCTAAAGGCGCGGGCGCCTGCTGGTACCATGGGTACACCTGCTGTCCCTACTGGCACTCCGGGCTAGACCTGGCCTGCCTATCTGATGATCCGAGATTGGCCAGGCGTCCCTATGTGACGCTCTGGGGTAGTACCAGTACCCCTACTTGTACTCCGGGGTACACCTGGAGTCACAATGGGCATGCGGGGGTAGACCTGTCCTCCCTACCCGACCCTCTGTGGTAGGCCTCGTATCCCTACCTGATGCTCCGGGGTACACGTGGCCACCCTACCGGCGCTGGCAAGGTAGACCTGGCCACCCTACCGGTGCTGGCATGGTAGACCTGGCCTCCCTGCTGGCACCGGTGGGGTACATCTGGCCTCGCTGCCGGTGCTTGCAGGGTAGACCTGGCCTCCCTACTAGCAAGCGCGGGGTTGACCTGGCCTCCCTAACCAAGGGAGTGGGGTAGACCTGGAGTCCCGACCTCATCCTCCCGAGTAGCACCTTTTCCCCTACTAGTACCCCAGGGTAGTACCAGTACCCCTACTGGTACCCCGGGGTTCACCTGCTGTCTCTACTGGCGCACTGGGTTAAACCTGGCCTCCCAAGAGCAAGCGCGGAGTTGACCTGGCCTCCCTAACCATGGGGGTGGGGTAGACCTGGCATCCCGGCCTCACCCTCCTGGGTATTACCGTTACCCCTACTGGTACTCCAGTGTAGTAGCAGTACCCCAGGATACACCTGCTTTCCCTACTGGCACACTGGGTTAGACCTGGCCCACCTACCTGCAAGCGTGGGGTTTAAATGGCCTCCCTACCGGTGCTGGCGGGGTAGACCTGGCCTCCCTAACCATGGCGGTGGGGTAGACCTGGCGTGCCTACCTCATCCTCCCGGGTTGCACCGTTACCCCTACTGGTACCCCAGGGTAGTACCAGTACCCCTAATGTAACCCCGGTGTACAGCTGCTGTCCCTACTGGCGTTCCGGGCCAGACCTGGCCTCCCTACCTGAAGCTCCGGGCTCGGCCTGGCGTCCCTACCTGATGCTCCAGGGTAGTACCGATGCTCATACTGGTATTCCGGGGTACACCTGGCATCACAATGGGCGTGCGGGGGTCGACCCGCCCTCCCTACCTACCCTCTGGCGTCGGCCTGTACCCCTACCTGATGCTCCAGGTAGGCCTGGCGTCCCTACCCGCATGGACAGGGTAGACCTGGCCTCCCTACCTGACCATCACGGGTAGGCCTGGCGTCCCTTCCAGACGCTCCGGGGTAGTAGCAGTACCCCTACTGGTATTCCAGGGTAGTAGCGGTACCCCTGCTCGTACCCCGGCGTACACCTGCTGTCCCTACTGGTGCTCCAGGCTAGACCTGGCCTCCCTACCCATGAGGATGGGGTAGACCTGGCATCCCCTACCTGATCCTCCGGGGTACTACCGGTACCGTTACTGGTACTCCAGGGTAGTACCGATACCCCCACTAGTACTCCTGGGTAGCACCGGTAACCCCCCCCGGCTACTTGGGGGTAGTACCGATACCCCAACTTGTACTCTGGGGTACAACTGCTGTCCCTGCTGGCTCCCGGTGGTAGACCCACCCTCCCTGCCTGACCCTCTGGGGTAGGTTTTGTATCCCTGCCTGATGCTATGGGGTAGACCTGGCCACCCTACCAGCGCTAGCGAGGTAGACCTAGCCTCCCATACAGCGCGGGCGTAGTAGACCTGGCCTTCCTGCTGGCGCCAGTGGGTTAGACCTGGCCTCCCTACTGGTGCTTACGGGGTAGACCTGGCCTCCCTACCAGCAAGCGCCGGGTTGACCTGGCCTCCCTAACCATGGGGGTGGGGTAGACCTGGCATCCCGACCTCATCCTCCCGAGTAGCAACTTTTCCCCTACTGGTACTCCAGGGTAGTAGCGGTAACCCTGCTGGTACCCTGGGGTACACCTTCTGTCCCTACTAGTGTTCCGTTCATTTGTTTCTCCTTTATACTCACTGAATCACAGACATGTTGAGATTGGAAGGGACCAGTTCAACCCCCTCAGCTGTGGAAGGTTCAGCTAGAGTATGTTGCTCAGCACCTTATCTAGGTGGGTATGGAGTACCCCCATGGATGCGGATTGCACAACCTCTCTGGGAAGCCTGTTCCAGTGTTTAACCACCCTCACAGTCAAACACAGTTTTCTGGGGTTCAGATGGAATTTTATACACATTAATGAGATGCCCCTCAGCCTTTTCTTCTCCAGGCTGAACAGTCCCACATCTCTCAGCCTTTCCTCCTAGGAAAGATGCTCCAGATCCTTAAACCAGCTTTGTGGCCCTTTGCTGCACTTGCTTGAGTAGGTCAACAAGTATGATGCACTGGGCAGCGCAGCACTTGACACAGCACTCCAGCTGTGGCCTCAGCAGTGCTGAGTAGAGGGGAAGGAACACCTTCTTCCATCTGCCAGCAATGCTTCTCCTAATGCAGCCCAGGAGGCTGTTGGCCTTTGCCATGAGGGGGCATTGCTCGCTCATGCTCAGCTGCTTGTCCTCTGGGACCTCAAGGTCCTTCTCTGTGGAGCTGCTCTCTAGCTGGTCGACCCCCAGCATGACGTCCACACTGGGGTTGTATCACAGGCTGTCCTGAAAAGCAAGGGTGGTTTCCAGGTGCCAATGACTGAAATGGGGGAGCAGAGCCATCACATGTGAAGTGATCTAAAGGCTATGCCAGTTCAAAACACTTATCTTCTGCTGCTATCTCAGAGGCCTTAAATCTTCAGCAGGAACCTGGCCGCTCTGAGATCCCTCCATCTCCCTCTCTTGTAGCAATTAAGCTGATAGGACCCCAGTCACAGGCTTGCTTTCAATTCTGTTTGCAGCCTAAAGCACCCCATTGGTCTGCAGATACGCCAGGAAACTTGCATAAGGAACCCAGTCCTGTGGAGAAGAAGGTGGATGTTCCCAGGAATCTCAGGAGGCGTGGCATACCCATAGCTGTGCTCAGGGAGCTGGTCAAATGCCTCGTCTCCACTGCTGTAATGGTGGCCTAAATGTCTGGTTCATGTGTCAGCTCTCTCTGTGGCTGCTGACATTTACTGAGCAACCTGGTCTGACCTCAGAGCTGGCCCTGCTTGGAGCTGGGCATTGGACTATAGACCACCTGAGCTCCCTTCCACCCTGAATTGTCCGATGAGCGGATGATGTAGAGACCCTCGCCTCCAACTCGATCTCTTCTTGTACAGCGTGTGCCAAGGCACAGGCTCCTGGAAGGGCTGTGCTTGGGGAGTGTCTAGTCCAGCCTCCAGGCTGGCTGTGACTTTGAGGAGCAAAGAAGAGCTCCAAAGGTGGAGATCACAACACCACTCCTCCTAGTCCATTTTATTTTTCCTAAGGCTCAGCCTAAAGCTCCCAAGAGGCAAGTTGTGGCTGTTGCCTCCGACATATCATTGGCCACTGCAGAAGAGAGCTTGGCTCCACCATCTCTCCAGGTAGCTGTAGGCTCTTCTTAGGTGGCCCCAGGCCTCCTTCAGCAGGCTGGAGAGGCCCAGTTCCCTCAGACTCTCCTCGCAGCTAGTGCCTTAAGCCCCTCACTCCACCTTGGCAGACCTCCTCCGCACCTTCTCCAGTTTCTCCACTCTCCTTTTGAAATGGGAGGCCCACTGGCTCATATGGCATCATCCTGCTGCCCAGGCCCTTCTCCTCAGAGCACTCCTTAGCCGGCCAGTTCTCTACCCATGCTGCTGCATGGAGTTGTTGGGCAGCTTGTGGGTTGGGATAAAAACAGATAATAGGTGAATGAAAAAAGTTTAAAACAAATATAAACCCAACCCAACAGGCAATGCAAAGGCAATGACTTACCACCTCCCACAAGCAGAGTGACACCCAGCCAGTCTCCCTTCAACAGACACCTTGAACGACAGGAAACTCCACCGCCTTCTTCCTCTGCCCGAGCTTTTATTGCTGAGCATGACGTCATATGGTATGGAATATCCCTTTGGTCAGATGGGGTCAGCTGGCCTGGCTGTGTCCCATTGCCCCTCAACTTCTCACCCACCCCCAGCCTACTTGCTGGGAGAGAGCAGAGCGAGAAACAGAGAAGGCCTTGACGCTGTGCAAACACTCTTCAGCAACAGCCAAAACGCTGGTGTGTTATCCACACTGTTCTAGGCACCAATGCAAAACAGAACACCATAGGGGCTGCTACGAAGGAAGTGAACCCCACCCCAGCCAGACCCAGGACACTTGAACCAGGGTCCCAAAAAGGGACACAGTAGTGTACAGGTGGCTGACAAGTGATGGGCAGGGGAGACAATAATTTCCCCGTCTTTTGGCGAGGCTCTTCTCTCTACACTCCAGGACACTGCTGGCCACCTCTGCTACCAGGTAGCCCTGGATCATGTGGATCACTGCTGGATGGTGTTTTGCCTTCTGTCCCCCAGCACCACCAGGGCTGTTTCCTCAGAGGTGCTCTCTGGCCAGGCAGTCCCCTTCCCCAGCCACTGCAGGGTGTTAGTCTATCCCAGGCACAGGATCTGGCCTTTGTCTTTCTTGTATCTCACAACGTTCCTGACAGGACAGTCCTTCTGCCTGTTAGGGTTGCCCTGAATGGCATCCCAAGGCACAGGAATGGTCCTCCCAATATAGTGCCACCAACAAACGTGGTGAGAGTTGCCTCCTCCGGGTCATGGATACAGGTGTTAAAGTGCACAGCGCCCAGGAGAGTCCCCTGTGCAGCCCCACAATGCGCCAATATGGCCCACTGGCCTCCAGGTACGGTATGGCCCCTTCACCACTGCTCTCAGCCTCATCATCCAACTGGTGTTTTGCCCATCTCTTTGTCTATCCATCCAGACCGTACTGTCCTAACTTGAGTAGAAGAATATTGAGGGAGACTGTGCCAGAAGTCTTGCTGAAGTGGAGGTAAACAATACCCACCGTGATCCCCTCATGCACAAATGCACTTCCTTCATCATGACAGGCAATCAGGTTGGCAAGGCCTGATTTACCCTTGGGAAGTGTGAAATGTGTTCATCTGATTTGTGTCAATATAAACAATGCTAGGGCCGCATAATAAAATGTGACCCTCACTTTAACCATTTTGTTGGTCCTCATATAACCACAGGCCAGGAGGAAACAGATGATATGTATATAGTTCTTTTTTGCCAGCCCAAAAACGGTTTTGTTGTTAACTGCGCAGTGTTAAACAAGAGATCCTAGGGGAGAACTGAGGCATTTATCATAGTATTAAGCGAGGTTACGAACGGGGTGATCTTTAGTATGTATGAATAGAGGGTGTATTGAAGTGGCAGTGTGTAAGCAATTTGTTATATGCATTTGTTGGGGGGGGGGTGTCTGTTGCGAACTTGCTTGGGTTTTGATGGCCACAGCTGGTGCTGTGCAGGGTGTCGCCTGTCACACAGGATGTCAGCGAGGAGCAGTGAGGAGATACATTGTATAGAAGACCCCTCAGCCAATGAGGAGAGTCGGAGAAGTTTCTAGGAGAACTGAAGACCCCTGAGCCAATGAGGAGAGTCCGAGAAGTTTCTAGGAGAACTGAAGACCCCTCAGCCAATGAGGAGAGTTCGAGAAGTTTCTAGGAGAACTGAAGACCCCTGAGCCAATGAGGAGAGTTCGAGAAGTTTCTAGGAGAACTGAAGACCCCTCAGCCAATGAGGAGAGTTCGAGAAGTTTCTAGGAGAACTGAAGACCCCTCAGCCAATGAGGAGAGTTCGAGAAGTTTCTAGGAGAACTGAAGACCCCTCAGCCAATGAGGAGAGTCTTGAAAGGACACGATGTAACTAATGTTAGACTATAAAAGAAGCTGGGTTGTTTTCCACAGCGTGCATCTTGGTAGAGCAGAGGCTCTTGATTGACGCGGTGCTGTTTGCTTGCCTTTATTCATTTAATAAATTGTAAACTTCGATTGGAATCCTGTTTGACACTAAATTCATTTATCACAAGGAGACGGGCGCAACTTGGGTTTGTCTTCACTCTCAAGAGACCCCTACCAATTCCATGACCCTTTACAGAGGACATTCCAAAGAAATATCAGTCTTTCCCTGTAATTGCGTTACCACTATTCTGCCTGTTCTTCGGTGTATTTAGTTTCTCTAGTCTTTCATGTAGTTACACCTGTCCTGACAAAATGACCGTTTGTGAAAGTCATCTTTTCAGATGCAGGCTGCCTAGGCAAAGGCCCTTTCCATTATGCTCCACTTCTCTCCTTCCCTTGCTCTTTGTTCATTCAGATACCTCTCCCCTATGCAGCTGCTTTGAGCTTCAGGGAGTTAAAAGCTTGCCTGTCTTCCAGTAGTCTAATAGTCTCTTTAGCCAATTCTTTAATTGTGTTTGTATCTAACTTTTTCGTATTCATCACAAACATTTCTGATAAGATTATCCCTTGTAGACAGGCAGCCTCATTAGGGGCAGCTGGACTTTGCATATGGTTGAGGAGTGTGACGTTGTTTATGAAACTTAATTATGATTTTCTTTGCTTTGCTTGCAAATAGGAAAAATTCTTCTGGGCCTGTGTGCAGCCAGCTCTCTAAGGAGAGCAGGGGGGAGATGATGCAATGGAGCTGTAACATCCAACTGTAGAGATCAGTGGAGGAAACTGAGGCAAGGAACAGAGATGTAAGCCCCAGGTGGCCAAGGTCAGAAGTGGTGAGGTTTGAGAGGTGAGGAGCAAGGTTGTCCATACAGTGTCAGAGCTGAAGGGACTGCTTTTCCTAGCTGTCCAGACCTCCTGAGGAGACACTCTGGATCATTATCACTTGGAGAATGCTTCTATCACCTCTTCTCTAAATTGAAGAGTAAGAAAAACTATTCTTTAAAAGGAAAAAAAAACCATGGGTATAGGTGCAGTTTGAAATCTTCCTCCTTAACTACACTATGAAATTTTTCTAATTAGCTGTACAAGTCTTGAAGACTTGGAGAAAATTGCAGGAAGAAAGAAGGCTCATTAGAACTTTCTGTATTTTAATGAGCCCCATGGTGTGTTTGAGGCTGAGTCCATGGACCTCAGCTACTGAGAGCAGACTGAAAGAAACTTCTCAAGAAGTCCAAGTCAGAAGCAAAGTACCTTGAAGCATTAATGGGACCCCACTGAGGGCCATTACTGACAAAGCCTCCCCAGGGACTCGTTAGAGCAGATAACTGGAGGCTGTGATTGCAGGTAGGCAAAAGCACTGTGAAGGTGGCTCTAATGCTGAGAAAATATTTGGTTTGTTTTATGCAGCAGAAAGGCCAAGCCCTGATCTCCAGGCCTTGGGCAGACAGATTCTGTCCCTCACAGGTGAGTCAGGGCTCTTCCTGGGGGCAGCAAGATGTGAGGGTGAGCAATGCCAAGAGTAGGAAAACTGTGCAACACCTCTTGGCCACCCCAAGCAGGGGTGAGGAAGAAACTAAGTCCAGAGCCTCAAAACAAGTTTTACCTGTTAGGCCTCAGTGGCAGAAGCTACTGTCAAATCCAAGATGACAAATCCCTTGGACCTGTTTGGCCTTTCAGCCTTGCCAGAGCACTTGGCCATCTCTACTGCAGGCTGTCATAACCTGTCCCTATGCTTTACCTCCTTCCCTTCAGGCTGTTGATGTCCATCTTGCTTTCCCAGCTAGCTCTCACCCCAGCATTTCTGTTCCTTCACTGATGTCTCTCCAGCCTGGCTGGATTTTCCTTGCAACACAACACCATGGGCTGATCCAGGCTCTCTCTGGGTGACCTCTTGCACCACAAGGCTACCCTTTGAGTGACATTTCTTTCTCAACACATCCAGTCTGAACCTTTCAAGCTGCACTTTGTGCAGGTTTCCTTCTCTTCCCACTACCAAGAAAAGCTCCACCATCTCTGAAGCCACCCTTCACGCAGGTGCGCTCTACTGCTATAGTGCCCCGAGCCTCCACTTCACCAAGCTAAATAAGCCCAAGTCCCTCAGCCTCTCCAAAGAGGCCCCATCCTGGCAGACGTCCTCTGGGACCGCTCCAGTTCTTCCCCACTCCTCCAGACCGGGGAACCCCACACCCAGACACACTAGTCCAGATGTGGCCACACCAGTGCCGAGGCCAGAGGGATGAGAACAGCCTTGCCTGGGTGGCCACGCCTCTCCGAATACAGCCCTGCTGCTGGCTGTCAGATTCTCAGGCAGAAGTGATGTCATAGTCAACAGACCAGCCATGTGTCTGCTGATGGCCCATGACCCAAAGAGATTGGAGGTTCCAGTGACATCACACTTGCCTTCATGGGCATGTGCCTCCTACTGGCCTATGAGCTTCTCAGACATAATTGGTGTCAGAGTGATAGCCCAACCCATCAGCCTTCTTGTGGCATGTCAGCTGACCAGCCAGAAGTAACCTCACCATGATCTTCCAAGCCACATGCCTGCTGCTGTCCTGTCACGTACTCAGGCAGAAGAGGTGTGAGAACCCATATCCGAGCCCTCGTCCTGGACAAGCCTACCAGGTACTTGGGGAAAGGGATTCTCACAATCAAGACACTTTTGCTGGCCTGGCAGACGCACTGGCAGATGTGAGCGTAGAAGCACATATCCCGGCCATGAGTCAAGGGCTGACCTATCAGCTCCTTCAGAAAGAAGTGACCTCACAGTCCCTTTCCCAGCCATCTTCCTGCTGCTGGCCTATCAACTCCAAGGACAGAAGGGACCTCGCAGCCACCTTCCCAGCCTTGTGCCTCCTGCTGTCCCATGAGATCCTGAGGCACAGCTGACCTCACCATAGCATTCCCACCCATCTCCTCCTTGTGGCCTACGAGCTCATCAGGTACAGGTCACCTCACATTCCTGTCGCAATGCCATGTGACCTTTCTGGGACCTCACGATCCCTGCCCCGGTCCCAGGGGGCCAAACAGCTTACGTAAGGTTGAGGAGAGGTGACCAAGATGAGGGCAGTAGAGCGTGGGAAAGAGAGCTTCAGGGATTCGGTGTTCAGGTAGGAGCTTAGGGATTAGAGCTCACCTTTCAGGGTTGGGGATTAGGCAAAGGCTTAGGGAGAGAGTTTGGTTCTCCTGCTGAGGTTCCCTGGCTAGTGTTTAAGGTGTGGGCTAGCATGGTGGGTCAGGGTTTTGTTTAGGGCTGGGGTGAGGGCTAGGATTAAGGGCAACATGTTAATACTGGGGTAGAGGTTAGAGGATAGGGTGAGCAACCGGGTAAGTGTAAGGGTAAGGGGTTATGGCTTTGGGATTTGGCTTAGATGTAAGCTTTGAGGTTAGGGTTAGCCTAAGCTCAGCCTGGTTAGTAACAGTGGACTACTGTCAGGGGGAGGAGGAGTATTTAGGGGTAGCATTAGGGCTTGAGCTTACTAGTTAGAGATAGTGTAAGGGCTTAACAGGAATGTTTTCAGAGCAACGTCCCCTTAACCCATTTTACCTCTTCAAAATCTTTTGTGTCTGTTGGTCAAGGCCCTCTTCCTTCCCCCAGATCTCCCATTTCTTTTGCCCAGCCTGCTCCTGACCTCCCGAAATGTGTCATCTTGTTGAGGGCAGCTTCCTGATGACCTTCATAACCTCCCTGCTGCTGCTGACCAGTGAGAAGTGACCTCCCAGCCACCATCCAAGGGGACATACTGTCTGCTGTGCTTGAGAGGCCTCTTCACAGCCTACCCAGCAGCACTGGAGGAAGGTGATGCCCTGCACCACCCCAGAGGTTCCCTGCCTGCAAACCCACTCGTAGATCCGAAGGGTTCCTGCATCACTTTTCCCACATGGGATGCTTCTGTTACCACAGGGCAGCTTGGATGCCATGGCCACCTCTGTGCGGGCAACTGAATCAAGACCAGAATGTAAATTTTAGAAAAATGTGGAAGCCTATGCAGAAAAGGAAATCTATGTAATAGCAGAAAAAGTCTTAATTTCCAGCTTTTAATGATCTTTTATGAAATTTTGCTGATCACGGAGGGATGCTGCTGGGTTCCCAGAGGACTTTGTACCACTGATGGAATTCGTTCCTGATCATCCAGCCAACTTCCCATGCACTGCATCGTCCATGTCTTCAGTCCAGATGTCAACAATCCGCCCTAAGAAGACTATGGGAAACCACATCCAAGGACTTGCAAAAGTCCAGGTACACAGCATGCCCTTCTTTCCCCTCCCACATGGGTTCAGCAATCCTTTTCTTGTCCTTCAAGCGATGGAGATGGCTGCAAGAGCATTTTCCCTGTCACCTTGCCAGGGACTGAGGTGAAGGTGGCCAACCTGAAGCACTCCCAAGGTGAAGGTGGCCAACCTGTCACACTCCCAATCCTCCTTTTTGCCCTTCTTGAAGATGGGTTTGAGATTTGCCTTTTCTGAGGATCTTGGAACCTCCCTGATCTCTCTGCCCCTTCCAAGATGTTTGAGAGAGGCCTCGTGATGACACCAGCCAGCTCCACCAGCACCTCTCTGCTGCATCGCACACCAAAAGCCGTCTTCATATCCCACACTTGCAGGGGACTGCCCAGGACAGCGCACGTGCCAGTCCGGGTCCTCTGGGCTGGTTCAAAAGAGAACCAGAAGCGATCTCCTCCTGCAGGCCCACAACTCCCATGGGCTCTCCGTGCAGCTCACAGCTTCCCTGAGCATTTTTCTCAGTGTCCCCCTGCCCCAACCTTTCTAGTCCACAGGCTGTAGATGAGAGGATTGAACAGGGATGTGAGGATGGTGTAGATAAGGGGCTCTGTCAGCCTATCTCAGCAGGGCTCTTCTGGGCATCACACACCCAAGGATGAGGGTGTTGTAGAAAAGAGTGGCAGTAGTGAGGCGGGAGGAGCAGGTGGAGAAGTCTTTCTGCCTGCCCGCACCGGATGGGAGACGTTCCTCAGGGTGGCAGCTCTGATGCACACAGGATGACCATGTGAACAGGAAGGGGAGGATGGGATCTAAAAAGCAGGTCATGACAGCAAAGAGCATGAGTGTCACAGTGCCAGTGTGTGAAAGCTCCAGCAATGGGGTGAAATCACAGAAGAAGTGGTCCACTCCACTGGGGCCACAGAACGGTATCTGGGACATGACTGAAATGATTACTGTAGCTGACAGAAATCCCCCTAGCGAAGGAGACAGACCTGGCAGTTCCTGAGTCTTGTAGAGAGCAGGGGGTGGCACAGAGCCCAGTACTGATGGTAGGATGTAGTCACCAGCAGTAAACACTCTGCACATGCAAAAGGACATGAGGTCCTTACAGCTCCAGTGCCTCATTGCCTCCTCACCCACCTTCCACAGTGCCTGCTCATGAACCTGGAGACTTCCTGGGGTTGCTGACAAAAGACCTTTTCTGTTTCCTCTCCCTGAGCAAGCAGTTTGTAACTGCAAACACCAGGTCACTCCTGCTGACTCCTGCTCTCATCCTAAATGACAAAAGCTGGTCCAACCTGTTGTCTGTCACAGAGAAGACCCCCACAAATCCAAGCTTCCCCTTCATACAGGGGGCATAGTCCTCGTCCTCCCTGCTGCTCCCTGGGCAGAGCCTGTAGCCCTCCATTGCAGCACCACAGCTCAGCAAGCTGTCCCACCACGTCTCATTTCATCCAAAACCATCACAGTTCTGTGACAAGCCATGGGTCTCCAGCTCCTCCTGGCAGTGCACATTAGGGCCACGGCATCTCAGCTGTGGCAGCGTAGTGGAGCACAGACTTCTCACAGGGAAACCTGAACACTGGTCCTGACCAGAAAAAGATTGAACATCGAGTTCTTAGGGCTGCGCTGCACCCTGCTGCGCGTCCAGCACGGCCATCAAACCTGTGTTATGCTGCACAGATCCCTGGGCCACAGGACAACCTCAGCAGCATATTATCACACACGAGCCTGCAGGCAGGTCCCACTCTGTACTGGACATCATGCCTCCTGCGTGGCCTTGCCTGTATCTAACCGTGCAGCAAAACATTCTCATGAAAACATCATTTCTGTTTGACTGTTGAGACCATGAGTAGAGTTGTTCCTTGTAAGAAAATCCTATAGTAGCTTGGATGACCAAAAGAGGAGACTGTTTTCTATGGATGGGGTCTGCATGCTTTGCTGCATTCAGGTAGAAGGCCTGTTCAATGCTACACCACCTGGGGTTCTCACCATCTAAAGGGGCCTAAGATGATCTGCATGATTCTCTCCTTATAGTGTTAACGATGATGAACATAATTTTAAAATGCAGCTCACTGTGTCCGAGTTCCTTTCTTACTGGGGTCATACCAGACCAGCACCTCCTCGAGAACAAAAATCACTCTCTCAGCACCCTTGGATGCAGCCCCTATGGTTCCCATGGACTGGTAAGGGTGTAGTTTGCTTGAGTAACCCCGCGCTTGATCCCCATCCACTGCTGGTTGTTCTCCTCCAGAGTCCTGCCTCACAGCTCAAAGGCCTGGGAGACCTTGCTGGTATTAACCGAGGCTGTGACGTAGAGTACCTCAGATCTATCTAGAGCTACTCTTCCTCATTTCAGCAGTGGTCCTACCTTATCTCTTTTGCTTCTGTAACAGTTCCTGAAGTACCAAAAGTTCATCTTGCTGCCCTTGAAATCCTTTTTGAGCTTCCACCGAGTTTTGACATGGACCATTGCTGTGCTTGGAGGATGATGTCCTTGAAGACAAGATGTATCCAGGCACACTCTGAAAATTCTTGGTCTTTTCATTGACTGGATCATCAAGGGAGTGAGTAAAAACCCCTGTGTGACATGCTTCCTGTTCATGCAATGCCTGCAGCTCTTGGGTGGAGAAGGAGCAGACCTTGCCTCTCTGATGGCATGTGATGACTGATGCCTCTGACTGATGGCATCAGTGAAGGGCACACAGGCACCAAATCGCACTCTCTGTGATGCCATCTGGGACGTCAATGACGCACCCACCCTGAATGGGAATTGCTTTCCTGCAGCTCCTGTGAGGTCCCTGCCAGCCTTGGCATCTCGTGTAGCTCTGTGGCCCTGGATTTGGACATGAAACAGAGTACCTGCCCTGAATTCTGTTAGGCAGTGTGGGGACGAACATGGGACACATGCCATTACAGTCAGTGGTGGTACAGTAAATTCAGCTGATGGAAAAGAGAGAGACCCAGCTCTCGCTATGGTACATGACTGCCATCGTTCATATGAATACCTGTGTCAAGTGCCATGAAGATAAGGAGTAGGAAAAGGTTCTTTTGTCCTTTAGTTGGGCATAAGCTGCCATGTCACTTGGCCAAAGGAATTTCCCACCAGGCTCATACATGATTCCCAAGATGTTGCCCTGTCTCTATGAACTTCTCCGTTACAGTTTGCTGTTACCTACATGTATCTTGGACCACCTCTGGCAGTTCAAATGTCACCAGGGATTTGCATCTGAACACCTGACTCCTGCCTTTGCTCTCCCTTAATTCAGATGGGAGCTGAGACAAGGAGCTCACATGCAGGTGTCTATTTTGTGCACACCTGAAGAGAGTCAAGAGGAATCCCACCTCCTGTGGCTTTGTGGTGTGCATGGGAGGCAGCTGAGCCTCCTTCCAATGCCATGAGTAGAAAGGCAGGATGATTTGACTCCATTGACCCATGGATGCCTTCCCTCAGCAGGGGTAAAGGAGATCCCTGCCTGCCTCTCTCTGGGGATCCTGTCTAACAATATGACCAAAAAATGTGGCATGTAGATGTAACTTTGTCTCCGAGAGGAGAATTTCATTTCAGGAAAGAAGTGTCTCTCCCTAGCTGAGGGAGGCAACATCAGTGATTGCCTCAGCCTGTTTCCCAGCAGGTTCCCCTGGAGCCCCAGGGACTCCTGGAGGCAGCCCAGAGGGGGCAGAGAAAGTGCTGCCTTGGGCTGGTCCTCTGCTGCTGAGCTGGGCTGGGCTCCTGGGCTGGAGGGAGCTCCTGGCAAGCAGGCAGCATTTCAGAGAGACAGCTCTGCCCAGGAGCAGCTCCTCTGCAAAGCGCAGCAGGGCTGAGGGCACTGCCTGCAGGCACCGAGGGGAGAGGAGTGAGGCAGAGAGAGAGGTTAAAGGCAGTCTGGGGTGGGAGAAGAGAGAAGAGCTGACTTGGAGAAAAATCTTGACAGCCCTTCACAGGGTAAGTCTCTGGCTGCAGGGCAATTCCTGGAATGACCTCCTAAAGCTGGCACATCCCACAGCCTATGGGATCTGTCAGGAGGACTCTCACAGTTTGTGCAGTGCAGAGAAAAAGGACGCGCTTTGGAGCAGAGGTTCCCTGCTGCACCCTCAGAGGGACAGGGCATGTCAGCTGCCTTCACCCGGGGATGGCTGCGGAGTGTGAAGCTGGGTGTGCAGCCAGGGGTGCCCAGGGCTGTCCTGCTGAGCAGGGTCCCTGCACCCCAGGGGGCTGTGTGCTGGGGCAGGGACTCTGCCGCTGGTCAGGTAAGTACTCAGCCTGCCTGGGGAGCTCCAACAGCAGAGTGGGGAGAAGCTGTGGGTGGAAGAAGCAACTCGCAGCAGGGCAGGGTCCTGCAGCTGACAAGAGGGTGCTGTGTGGGTCAGGGCTGCTCACAGCTCCCAATCATCCCCAGGACATCTCTGAGGGCACTTTTCAAGGGGAAGCTCAAAGCAGGGATTGCTATAAAAATAAGGACCTTTCCTGAGTTTGTGTTTTCTGTTTCCTACTCTTGGGGAATTTTCAGGACAAATGGAAAAGGAGCTGTCATGCTTGAACAGGTCACTGAGACTCCTGAGCTGTAAATCCGAGGGATCAGTAAGTCTGACAGGAGCCTCCTGAAGTAGAGCACAGGGACTGAGAACAACTGCCTGGCTATATTGATGTCTGGGAGGTGGCATTTACAGCTGGGTAAGGGTAAGTCTTCCCTGAGGCTTCAGCTGCCTCTGCCTTTGCCTCTCTGAGCCAGTCAATCACTGCATTTTTCCTTGATTCTCCACTAGTCTGTGTTATTGCTATTGTTATCTTGTTCTTGCTGTCTGTTTCTCTGGGGTGGGAGTTGCAACTGCAGGGTGACACACTCATCTTGTGGGTCCTCCCATGCAGCTGTGTCCTTGGGAACAAGCTTACAGGTGTCCAAGCTCTCCTCCAAGCTCTGGGGCTGTGGGCAATGCAGCCTGTGTCATTCCCTATCAAAGGAGCTGACTCTCCCTTCCTGAGATACCATCATCAGGGCACTTGCCTATTTTCTTGGGGTGACCTTCCAAGCTCTGAGCTGCCCTCCAGTATGCAGGTCTGTCCCATAGCATCTTGGTGTTTCTGAATGTCCCATGGAAAAGCACAGAGACACCATGAGTGAGGAAATGCTGCTGGGTTTGTGAAATGAACCATGTGTGTCCTTGGCAAGAGGTGGGGTGCAGAGACCTTGAGAAAGGGGGAGACACTTGGTGTTGGACAGTGGGTCTCCCTGCTTTCAGGAGTGCCTGGAGTCTTTTCAGGTTAACACGGGGGTGTAAATACTCTCCATCTCAGAAAGGTGAGAGCCTAGGGTAGCTGGCAAGAAGACAGAGTGACAGAACAGCTCCCCTTGCTCTGCACTAAGCCACAGGCAATCCTCTTGCCTCACAGGACACACTTTGTTTTCTCTGAGTGAAGCAGAAGTGATGAGGGTTTCTGAAATCCAAGAAAAACTCCAGGTGGGATACTGGAGAGCTCTAACCTCCCCCCCCTCACTCAAACACTGTTTTGATTGTGGTTTCTTAGCCCTGGGAGTGCAGATCCTGACAAGCACTTTTACATTAAGAGTAGTTTCATCTGACCAATTCAAACACCAGGACTGACCCCATGATGGACACCATTCCCAGAAACCCACTGCTGCAGAGCAGGGCTGACTCCTTGGCAGCCAGTAGGCAGAGGTCCTGCTCCTCACGACACACGCAGCCAGCACCAAACAGAGCTCCAACCACAGAGCTGAACAGAGATCTCGTTGAAATGGAAAAAATGGGGTGAACAAGTAGTATGAGAAATGGCTTTGATTTTGGTCAGAGAATAATGCCCTAACTTGTCACTGCCCTTGTCTCCTTGTTCAGTGCTCCACACCCAGAGGCAGCAGATGTCCAACAGCAGCTCCATCACTGAGTTCCTCCTCTTGGCGTTCGCAGATACGTGGGAGCTGCAGCTCTTGCACTTCTGGCTCTTCCTGGGCATCTACCTGGCTGCCCTCCTGGGAAACGGCCTCATCATCACCGCCGTAGCCTGTGACCACCGCCTCCACACCCCCATGTACTTCTTCCTCCTCAACCTCTCCCTCCTCGACCTGGGCTCCATCTCCACCACTGTCCCCAAAGCCATGGCCAACTCCCTCTGGGACACCAGGGCCATCTCCTACCCAGGATGTGCTGCCCAGGTCTTTCTGTTTGTCTTTTTGATCTCAGCAGAGTATTTTCTTCTCACTGTCATGGCCTACGACCGCTACGTTGCCATCTGCAAACCCCTGCACTACGGGACCCTCCTGGGCAGCAGAGCTTGTGTCCACATGGCAGCAGCTGCCTGGGGCAGTGGGTTTCTCAGTGCTGTGCTGCACACTGCCAATACATTTTCACTACCCCTCTGCCAAGGCAATGCTGTGGACCAGTTCTTCTGCGAAATCCCTCACATCCTCAAGCTTGCCTGCTCAGATGCCTACCTCAGGGAAGTTGGGGTACTTGCAGTTGGTGTCTGTTTTGTATTTGGGTGTTTTGTTTTCATTGTGCTGTCCTATGGGCAGATCTTCAGGGCTGTGCTGAGGATCCCCTCTGAGCAGGGACAGCACAAAGCCTTTTCCACCTGCCTCCCTCACCTGGCCGTGGTCTCCTTGTTTATAAGCACTGCCATGTTTGCCTACCTGAAGCCCCCCTCCATCTCCTCCCCATCCCTGGACCTGCTGGTGGCAGTTCTGTACTCGGTGGTGCCTCCAGCCTTGAACCCCCTCATCTACGGCATGAGAAACCGTGAGATCAAGGATGCCCTGAGGAAACTAATCATTGGGTGCTTTTCAGAAGGAATAACCTTCCTGTTATCTTTTGCATAAGACTCATATCTCTTTACAGGCCCAGCCTGTCTTCTGGTGGTTTTTTTATGGTGATTTTTGGTTTTGAGTGTCATTTTTGGTTGCTCTTTTTCCTTTGTTTTACTTATCTGAATGCTTTCCACAAAGAAATGTCTTTCTTCCTCTGGTTTCTAATTCACAGTCTATCCAGATTTTGTGTGCCCCGCAGGCTGTGCAAATGAGGAGCCATACCCTCTGTGTGTTTAAACAAAATAAAGGGCCCTGCAGTGACTTGTTCTTCTGAGATCCTTCCTCCAAGACCTTCTCTGCAGCTGCAGGGAGCAGTGCCTGTGTGTAGAGGGGAAGAAGAAAAGAGTCCTGGCACAGCAGCAGTGTCAGGGAGCACCAGCGCTTGGTCTTTCCTGAGCTGCTCTCTTCCCACTGCCATGCTTTCCTTCTGAACCCTTTGGTTGGTGTAAAGCCTGAGTGCTCTTCAAGCATGGTTAGAGTCCTGCTGTGTGGCAGGCCTGTGGCCGCAGGCAAGGACAGGCAGTGGGCACTTGTGTGATAGAGCTGGCCTCCATTGCTCCATTTCCAACAGACAAGGGGATCTCCCCATGCCTTGTGCCACAGATGCCCCCCAGCCCTGGGGCTCACCCCTCTCCGCCCCCGAGGAGCTGCTGTGCCCTTCTGAGGGTCTGGGGCTGTGGGCTGAGTGCCCAGAGCTCTGCCGTACCCTGTGGTGGGCACTGCTGTGGGGCCATGCCAGACTGGGCTGCGCTGGGGAGAGGGCAGGGGAGGTCAGGGGCAGTGGGAAGAGTTTAGGGGGAGCTGTGGGCTAGAAAGTGCCCAAGACAGAAAAATATCATTGTATAGCTTGTGTTGTGTGACCATGCAGGGCAAAGACTCACACCGGGGGGTTGTGGTGCAGAGGCAGGGCTTGTGGAAAGCATGGAATACATGCAGGTGCAGGAGAGAGAAGGAGGCCGGTCTGTGCCCTTGTTGGTGTGGACAGACAGGGAAGGTGGCTTAGGGTCTTTGTCACTCCCAGTGTCTCTCATTGGCCATTTCCACCTCTTGCTGGTCACCCCATATTTAAGGGTGAGTTTGCTTGTGAGGCCATCCCATCTTCCTGCTGGGCCAAGGGCTGGTGTGGGGCAACAGCCAGCCCTGCCCAGCCTCTCTCCTTCAGCAGACCCTGGAGCAGAGCTATCTGCAAAGCCCCATGTGGGACAAGGCTGCAGCAGGGCAGGGGTCGGGACAGGTACAAAGCACAAATTTCTGTTGCCTTTGTAGTGGAGGTATGTGTGTAGGAAAAGAAAAGCTCACCTGGAGATGCTGGTTGCAAGGGAATTCAGAAGCAAACAGAAGAGCTTTGGTCACTTCTGAGAGACCAAGGCTGAACAAGGAAAATGCAGGGCTGCTGCTGACTGGGCAAGGTGATTTAATAACAGCAGACACAGCTGGGGCTGAAGGAATGAATGCCTGCTGTGCCTGAGTCTTTACTGAAATGGTCTCCAGGTCCCTGTGCTCAGGGAAAGGCTTCAAGGAAGAGGAGAGCATGCACTGGCATGAAAGTCAGGAAATCCTTCAAGGACTGATGCCAGTTTCTGCCCCTGCAGGGGACTAACCCTGGCAACAACACAGGCGGGGGGCTGCCTGGCTGGAAGGAGGCCTTTTGGAAAGTTCTTGGTGGACAGTGAATTGGACAGGACGCAGCCGTGTGCCTTGGAAGCAAGGGAGGACAGGAGCACCCTGGGCTATATGACCAGGAGCACGGCCAGGTGGTTGGGGGAAGAGGTTCCACAGAACACTGTGACCAGATTTCAGATCCCAGTACAGCAAAGATGTTAGCAAGCTGGAGCCATTTAGCAAAGGGCCCCCCTAATGGTCTGAGGCAGGAAGACTCTACCTGTGAGGAGAGGCTGAGGGAACTGGGCTTGTCCAGCCTGGAGAAAGGAAGATCTTGGGTGAAATATGCAGCAGAATTGCAGTGTTCCCAGGAAGACAGAGTCAGGCTCGTGTCCATGGCAGAAGACACAAGGACAAGAGTCAATGGGATGAAACAAGGGAGTTAGTGCACATATACAGAAATACATTTCCAACATGAGGATACTCAAATGCCAATCCTTGCTTAACCACAGCTTTGTGTTTAAAACAACATCCAGTAAGGACAGGAGAGCATCAGTATGCCTTGGGAGATCCCAGGGTCCAAGTGTGGTGGGGAAATGGGGACGTAGCTAATGTCCGCCGGGAAACCAGCACAAGCATAGGACAGTGGAGGACAGCCTGCAATGGGGATGACTGAGAGCATTGCAGCAGGTGAGACCACCACCAGCCAACACAACTGAGATCCTTATCCTCTCCACCCTGGCTGCTGTCTCTTCCACTGAGGCCCATGAGAAGACACCAGGTCCTTACAGTCCCAGGGCATTGTTGCCTCCTCACCCACCCTCTGTCTAGCCTGTCCTGCACTTGGCATTGCACACCCCCACATCCCACTGCTCCCCAGAAGAGCAACAAGTATCCCGTGAGGTAATGGGACCCCTTTCCCAGAGGATGGGGGTCAGGGCTTTGCTGTCCTGCTTGGTGAAACGCATCAAGTGTTTTCACAGCCACATTCCACGCATGATTTTCCACCTCTAAGCAGTGCCTCTGATTTCCTGCTTCACCAGCCCCCAGGGACGGTCCCTTTTCTGGTCCTGCCCTCCATGGCCTTTTCAGGGATGGCCCTCACTGGAGCCCACTAACACCCTCGGAAACTTGGAGGCTTGCTGCTGACTTTGAAGTCTCTAGGGGCTTTTTCAGTCTTTCAGGATCTACAGTTCAGGAAGTCAGCACCAGAGGGCTCATTAACATGCAAAACACCCTAACAAGTCCAGTCACTGTGCATCATTTTCCTTTAAGTCTTCAATTCTGATGTGGTTAATTAGAGCAGTTTCAGGTGTGTAATCAACATGGAATGATATGAACACCTAACAGCACCAAAAAGAAAGGGTTTCTTTTTCTCCACGTTATTTTTCTTCTTATACATGAATTGATGTCAGCAATCTCTAACTGATATTGATCCTGTGCATCTCCTAATGCAGTCTGGATAGATGTGAAAATCCAGAGCCTTCATGTTCCACAACCTATGGTCAGTCTTCATCCCTACCCCCAACCTACCATGTCTCTCATCAGCCACCTGGGACTTGGAGCAGCCCTGTTCCAATCTGAGCTTTCGCCACTGAAGGCTGTAGCTGCATGTTTCAGCCTGTTGGCACCAATTCCCACCTGTTTTTCTTGGAGAGTGAGAGGCACACAGACACAGAAGCGTGTTTCTTAATTGCCAACAAGCAAAAACAAAGGCAGGCATAGTTCAGTAAAAAATAGAAGACATTCCTCCGCTAGGTATTAAGTCCACATTACATCCACTGAAACCTGCTTCCTACAGAGGATAACCTTAGACCAAGAAAAAACACGTTTTGTGTTCAGTCAGAGATCCCATGATCTCCCAAAATGTTCCCTGTCCTGGATTTTGTTTGTTTATTTGTCCATACTCACTCTTTTGCAGACAGCGTGTCACACACTGAAGTCACAAGCTCCCTCGACTCACAGAGGGATGCAAAGAGACAAAGGGAAGGAAATGCTCCCTTCTGAATAGCCAAATCTGCACTAACCCCAACATATCTGAGTTGCAGGCACATCTTCAAGCAGACTCTGCATCATCTAGACACACTTGTTTTTCATTTGCTGCATGGTAAATTTCTACAGGTGACTCCCTTGTAGGTGAAGGCAGGGATGACAGCAATCACCTCTAACACTAGACAGCTTGGGTGCAATTGCCCAGGCTTCCCTTGCTAGTCAAGGGAAAGAAATCACTTGTCTCAGCCAAGAGGCTTTGATGCAACCTGCCTGTCCACCAGCTCATGCTCCAATAGTTCTGCCATCAGTGTGCATCACACTTCTATGTCCCACATGAGGTCTTCAGCTACCTCAGGGTATCCTGGAGGCAGTGGCCACCCCCGTGTGGGCAACTGAATCAACCCATGAGTGGAGATGATAGATATACGTTGAAACATATGCAGAAAAGAGCTCTGTGTAATAAGTGTGTAAGAAGTCTTCATTTCCAGAGTTTTGAGGGTTTTCTATAAATCCTCATGATTGCTTTCTCTATTGGCCATTGACATGGAACAGCAAGCTGCTTCCCCTTTCTCTCCCTCTACTGTAAATCTAGATTTATACAGTCATTTCTAAAATGCATTTCCTGTGAACATGTTGAATGGCAAAACTGTTCTCAGGACAAGTTTATATTAAAGCGTTTGACATCTGCATTTCATATCTAAACAGAGCTGAGAGCAATGGAGGTTGGAGAGGTTGGACAGAGCCCACTATTATTTCTTTGCTATCAAGCAATGTCCAAAACTGGTAGCACTTCCCACCTATCATCACTTTTTTGAGGTGGCCAAATCTTTATGGGCTATACAATGGCATAACATCATGGCCCTCCAAGTGCCAGACCCTAACTGATACACCACAGAAGGCCAGAGCACAGCTCGATGAAAGGAAATCCCATTTCCTATTTGACAACCTGATAAACCTCTCCAATGCAATGGCTGCCTTGGTAGATGAGTAAGGCTTTTGACACTGTCTCCCATAAAATCCTCATCGAGAAGCTGCTGAAGCACAGGCTGGATGAGCAGACAGTGAGGTAGATTGAAAACTGGCTGAGTGGCCGGCCCACACAATGGTGGTCAGTGGCACGAGGTCTCCCTGGAGGCAGGTCACCAGTGGTGCACTGCAGGGGTCAATACTGGGTCCAGTCCTGTCCCTTCAAACCTCAACTCTACTGTAGTTTTGTGGTCCTGTGATACCCTTTCAGGAAAATCAGTGCTGCCGGGCACCTCTCTGAGGTGTCAGTACCCGTGAATCAGCAGGCATTCTCCATCTCCTAGGCATGTACACAACATGGAAAAAAAAAAAAACTCTTTCATCCCTGACTTGCAGAAGAGGGGTCTTGCTTCCTGACATCTTCCCAGGACACACCTCCTCCTCTTCCCCATCCACAGACATCCACTGCTTTCCATTTTCTGGCCTCAGAGAGGGTTTCAGGATTTGCTAAAGCCATCAGCCACCTCCTCGTTTCTCACTGACATCCCTCGACCCTCTCTCTGAGCCCTACACACGGCCAATCAATGAGTGCTGCTCAGAGCTGCTTGCTCTTCAGAAGAGGCCTTGAGATTCCTGCATATTCCTGGTGCTTATTAACGATCTTCCTGACTCCCTCCAGAGCTCATGGCAAACATAGTTGTCTACAACAGGGCCTTTATGACCATCTTTTATGAAATCATTGTCTTTTTAAGATCTCTGCAGAAAGAGTAGCTACAGAAAAACACCTAATACAGAAAAACAGAGGCTGAATGAAGTGCCAGGAAGAACCAAGTGAGCAACACCCAAGGCTGCGGCTTCCTGGCAAGGAGTCTTCCTGTTTGTCACCTTTTCTCGTGAAAGAACAGGGAAAACTGTCCATCCCATGGAGCTCTGCAGAAGGAAGTTGGAGCTGTACGTTGTGTGAGGGGATACAAGCAGGATCAGCAGGTAGAAAAGACTTTGGTAGGGAAGGCTTTACGAGGGAGCACCCTGACTTCACCCAGATAAAAAAGAGACCAGGCAGTGTGCTGACATGATGGTTAGAAGTGTTCCAGGATAAAAGAGTGTGGATGAGAGCAGGTGGGAGAGATTTGGTTTGCAGAGGTTTGAGGTAGCACTTTCCGTGTCTGAGCAGCCTGAGGTTTGGAGCCAGGGGAAAATACAGAAGCTCTCCAGGACCTTTTTTGAATTAGTGGAACTATCACTACTAGCAGTAACAGGACAGCGCTGAAAGGGAACTCCTTAGTATTCTCGATGATGAACTAAAGCTTTTTAATTTTCTTGTTACTTGAGAAAATAGCTATGAGTTCTCAGTGATGAGCCTCTGGTATGCAATTCTGAGAACAAGTGTCCATGAAGGCACCTCCTGGCAGCTGCTTCATGGCCCCTGTCAGCGCCCTGTCCCTGTGCTGGCCCAGCCCTACTGACCATACACGGTCGCACAGCCCCACTCTGCAGGCACAGCACGGGAAAGGGGAGAGTCGGGGTGGGAAAATTTCCCCCATTTCTGATTTATGACCCTCCTACTTTTGCAGCTGCCCCAGCGCCCGACCCCTGCCCTGCCCCAGCCTTGTCCCATGTGGAGCTTTGCAGACAGCTCTGCGCCAGGGTCTGGGGAAGGAGCGAGGCTGGGCAGGGCTGTCCATTCCCCCACACCAGCCCTTGGCCCAGCAGGAAGGTGGAGGTGGCCTCACAGCCAAACTTACCTGTAAACCTGGAATAACTGGCAAGTGCTGGACATGGCCAAAAAGAGATGTTGGGACTGATGAAGACCCTGAGCCACCTTCCCTGTCTGACCACACCGCAAGGGCACCGACCGGCCTCTTCTGTGCTCTGCACCTGCATGTCTTCCATGCTTGCCGCAAGTCCTGCCTCTGCACCACAACCCCCGGTGTCAGTCCTTGCCCTGCATGGTCACACACTACAAACTACACACTGATACTGTTCTCTCCTGGGTGCTTTCCAGCCCAGACCAGCTCCCCCTAAACTCTTCCCACTTCCCTTAACCTCTCTGCACCTCCCCTGCCCTCTCCCCAGCACAGCCCAGTCTGGCATGGCCCCACACCAGTGCCCACCACAGGGTGCGGCAGAGCTCTGGGCACTCACCCCACAGCCTCAAACCCTCTGAAGGGCACAGCAGCTCCTCGGGGGTGGAGAGGGGTGAGCCCCAGGGCTGGTGGGCATCTGTGGCACAAGGCATGGAGAGATCCCCTTGTATGATGGAAATGCTGCAATGGATGCCAGCTCTGTCACACAAGTGCCCACTGCCTGTACTTGCCTGCAGCCACAGGCCTGCCACACAGCAGGACTCTAACCATGCTTGAGGAGCACTCAGGCTTTACACCAACCAAAGGGTTCAGAAGGAAAGCATGGCAGTGCGAAGAGAGCAGCTGGGGAAAGACCAAGCGCTGGTGCTCCCTGGCATTGCCGCTGTGCCTGGACTTTTTTCTTCTTCCCCTGTGCACACAGGCACTGCTCCCTGCAGCTGCAGAGAAGGTCTTGGAGGAAGGATCTCAGAAGAACAAGTCACTGCAGGGCCCTTTATTTTGTTTAAACACACAGAGGGCATAGCTCATTTGCACAGCCTCCAGGACACAAAATCTGGATCGACTGTGAATTAGAAACCAGAGGAAGACAGACATTTCTTTGTGGAAAGCTTTCAGATAAGTAAAAGAAAGTGACATAGAAGAAATAAAAACCACACCCAAAAATCACCATAAAAAGACCAGCAGAAGACAGGTTTGGTCTGCAAAGAGATATAAGTACTATGCAGAAGACAGGAGACAGCTGATTCCTTTCTAAAAAGCATCCAGTGATTAGGTTTTCTTCAGGGCATCCTTGATCTCCTGGTTTCTTCATGCTGTAGATGAGGGGGTTCAAGGCTGGAGGCACCACCGAGTACAGAACTGCCACCAGCAGGTCCAGGGATGGGGAGGACATGGAGGGGGGCTTCAGGTAGGCAAAAGTGCCAGTGCTTATAAACAAGGAGACCACGCCAGGTGAGGGAGGCAGGTGGAAAAGGCTTTGTGCCGTCCCTGCTCAGAGGGGATCCTCAGCACAACCCTGAAGATCTGCCCATAGGACAGCACAATGAAAAAAAACCACCCAACAGCTAAACACACAGCAACTACAAGTACCCCAACTTCCCTGAGGTAGGCATCTGAGCAGGACAGCTTGAGGATCTGGGGGATTTCGCAGAAGAACTGGTCCACAGCATTGCCTTGGCAGAGGGGGTACTGAAAATGTATTGACAGTGTGCAGCACAGCATAGAGAAACCCACTGCCCCAGGCAGCTGCTGCCATGTGGACACAAGCTCTGCTGCCCAGGAGGGTCCCGTAGTGCAGGGGTTTGCAGATGGCAACGTAGCGGTCGTAGGCCATGACAGTGAGAAGAAAATACTCTGCTGAGATCAAAAAGAGAAACAGAAAGACCTGGGCAGCACATCCTGGGTAGGAGATGGCCCTGGTGTCCCAGAGGGAGTTGGCCATGGCTTTGGGGACAGTGGTGGAGATGGAGCCCAGGTCAAGAACAGAGAGGTTGAGGAGGAAGAAGTACATGGGGGTGTGGAGGCGGTGGTCACAGGCTACGGCGGTGATGATGAGGCCGTTGGCCAGGAGGGCAGCCAGGTAGATGCCCAGGAAGAGCCAGAAGTGCAAGAGCTGCAGCTCCCGCGTGTCTGCAAACGCCAGGAGGAGGAACTCAGCGATGGAGCTGCCGTTGGACATTTTCTTCCTCTGGGCATGGGGTGCTTTCAAAGTAGAAAAAAGACAGGGAAGAGTCAGGGCATTATTCTCTGAGCAATATCAAAGCCATTTCCCGTAGACGCTCCCATTCTTACACACACAGACCCTTTTCCTTTTCTTAGGAGAACCTTCCTTCAGGTCCTGTGGCTGGAGCCCTGCTTGGTGCTGGCCGAGCGTGCAATGAAGAGCAGGGCCTCTGCCCATGGGCTCTTGAGAAGTCAGCCCTGCTCTGCAGCAGTGGGTTCATGGGATGGGTGCGGGCAGGGGCCAGTCTGGTGTTTGACTTTGTCAGCTGAATCCACTCCTAACTGCAGAAGGGGTTGTCAGCACCTGCACTCCCAGTGCTAAGGACCCAGGAAGGTAAAAATAGTTTTAGAGTTCTAGGGTTTTTTACAGCTGCCTACATCGCCCCTGGGGAGTTTTCTTAGATCTCGGAAGCCTTCAGCATTTCTGCTGCAGTCTGGGAGAACAGCATGAGCCAGGCAAGTCAGGAGGATTGCCTGTGGCTTAGTGCAGAGAGAGGGGGAGCTGCTCTGTCCTTCTGTCTAGTTCCCACTTTCACTGTGCTTGCACCTGTCTGAGGTTGGAGGGTGATCACGCTCCCATATTTTACCCTGAAAAGCCACCAGACACTACTGAGAGCAGAGACATCCACTGCAGACCACCAAATGTCTCACCCTTTCTCAAAGTCTCAGCACCCTGCTTCTAGGCAAGGACACACTGGGCTCATTTCACCAACCCAAGAGCATTTCCTCAGTCATAGCATCTCTGTGCTTCTCCATGGGGCTTTCCGATAACAGAAAGCTGCTGTGAGACAGGTTTGCATCCTGCAGGGCAGCTCACAGCTTGGAAGGACGCTCTGAGGTGACAGTCAAGTGACCTACTGTGATGGCATCTCTGTAAGGGAGAATCAGCTCATTCCCCAGCCCCACAGACAGCATTGAGCATCACCCCTCAGATGAGAGGAAAGCTGGGACACTTGTTCCCATGGACACAGCTGCAGGGGAGGACCCACAAGACCAGTGTGTGACTCTGCAGCTGAAACTCCCACCCCAGAGAGCCTGACAGCAGCAGCAAGATAAAATTAACACAGACAAGTGGAAAACCAAGGAAAAAAGCAGTGATGGTCTGTCTCAGAGAGGCAAAGGGAGAGGCAGCAGGGAAATCAGGAAAGAGTTACCCTTCCGCAGCTGTGCATGCCACCTCCCAGGCACCAGCACAGCCAGGGCAGTTGTTCTCAGTCCCTGTGCTCTACTTCAGGAGGCTCCTGTCAGACTGACTGATCCCTCAGAGTTACAGCTCCCGAGTCTCAGTGAGCTGTTCAAGCCTGACAGCTCCTTTTCCATTTGTCCTGAAAATTCGCCAAGACTAGGAAAGAGAAAACCCAGGCTCTGGAAAGCTCCTTAACTTTATAGCAATCCCTGCTTTGAGCTTCCCCTTGAAAAGTGGCCTCAGAAATGCCCCGGGGCTGATCTGGAGCTGTGAGCAGCCCTGACCCACACAGCACCCTCTTGTCAGCAGAAGGACCCTGCCCTGCTGCAAGTTGCTTCTTCCACCCACAGCTTCTCCCCTGTCTGCTGTTGGAGCTCCCCAGGCAGGCTGAGTACTTACCCTGACCAGCGGCAGAGTCCCTGCCCCAGCACACAGCCCCCTGGGGTGCAGGGACCCTGCTCAGCAGGACAGCCCTGGGCACCCCTGGCTGCACACCCAGCTTCACACTCCGCAGCCATCCCCGGGTGAAGGCAGCTGACATGCCCTGTCCCTCTGAGGGTGCAGCAGGGAACCTCTGCTCCAAAGCGCGTCCTTTGTCTCTACACTGCACAAACTGTGAGAGTCCTCCTGACAGATCCCATAGGCTGTGGCATGTGCCAGCTTTAGGAGGTCATTCCAGGAACCACAGCTGCATTGCCCTGCAGCCAGAGACTTACCCCGTGAAGGGCTGTCAAGATTTTTCTCCAGGTCAGCTCTCCTCTGTCCTCCTACCCCAGACTGCCTTTTACGTCTCTCTCTGCCTCACTCCTCTCCCCTCGGTGCCTGCAGGCAGTGCCCTCAACCCTGCTGCGCTTTGCAGAGGAGCTGCTCCTGGGCAGAGCTGTCTCTCTGAAATGCTGCCTGCTTGCCATGAGCTCCCTCTGTCCCAGGATCCCAGCCCAGCTCAGCAGCAGAGGACCAGCCCAAGGCAGCACTTTCTCTGCCCCCTTGGGCTGCCTCCAGGAGTCCCTGGGGCTCAGGGGAACCTGCTGGGAAACAGGCTGAAGCAATCACTGATGTTCCCTCCTTCAGCTAGGGAGAGACCCACTTCTTTTCTTTTCCTGAAATAAAAATTCCCTCTCGGAGACAAAGTTAACATCTACAATTTACCTTGTTTTTTCTTGTTGTCAAAACGTAATCCCTTCTCTCAGAGTTACTTTTAAAGTATACTTTTTGCATGTTATTTTTTAGACAGGATACTCAAGAGTGAAAGGCAGGGTCTCCTTTAAAGCTACAGAGAGAGGGATCCATGGGTCAATGGAGGCAAATCATCCTAGCGTTTCTTTCATGGTTATTTGAAGTAGGCTCAGCTCCTCCCATGCACACCACAAAGCCACAGGAGGTGGGAATCCTCTTGACTCAGTTCGGTGGTGTGAAGCAAAATAGACCCTGCATGGTGAGCTCCCTTGTCCTCATCTATCAGCTCCCATCTGAATTCAGGGAGAGCAAAGGCAGGAGTCCAGGTGTTCAGTCAAATCCCTGGTGACATTTGAAACGGCGCAGAGGTGGTCCAAGATACATTAGGTAAACAGCAACCTGTAACAGAGAAGTTCATAAGACAGGGCAACCTCTTGGGATCATGCATGAGCCTGGTTGGAGAAATTCCTTTGGCCAAGTGACATGGCCGCCTTATGCCAACTATAAGGCCAAAAGAACCTTTTCCTACTCCTTATCTCATGGCACTTGACCCAGGTATTTCATATGAACGCTTGCAGTCATGTACCATAGCGAGAGCTGGGTCTCTCCGCTTTCCATCAGCTGAATTTACTGTACTACCAACTGACTGTAATGCATGTGTCCCAAGGTTTCGTCCCCACACTGCCTAACAAATCACGGCAGGTACTCTGTTTCATGTCCAATCCAGGGGCACAGAGCTACACGAGATGCCAAGGAGGCTGGCAGGGGACCGTCAACAGAGCTGCAAGGAAAGCATTCCCATTCATTTGGGTGCGTCATAGATGTCCCAGACGGCTCACAGAGAGTGGGATTTGGGGTGCCCTGTTTTGCCATACACCTAAAGCATCAGTCAGAGGCATCAGTCGTCAGATGCCTCATGAGGCAAGGTCTGCTCCTTCTCCCACCCAAAGCTGCGGCATTGCAGAACAGGAAGCAATGTCACACAGGGGTTTTTTACTCCTCCTTGATGGTTCCAGTCCAATGAAAAAGACAAGAATTTTCAGAGTGTGCCTGGATACATCTTGTCTTCAAGGACATCATCCCCAACACAGCATGGTTCCTGTCAGAAAACTCGGTGGAGCTCAAAAATGGTTTCAAGGGCACCCAAGATTAACTTTGGTACTTCAGGAACTGTTACAGGAGAAAAAAGAGATAAGGTAGGACCACTGCTGAAATGAGGAAGAGTAGCTCTAATAGATCTTGAGGTACTCTACGTCCCAGCCTCGGTTAATACCAGCAAGGTCTCCCAGGCCTTTGAGCTGTGAGCAGGACTCTGGAGGGAACAACCAGCAAGTTCCAATTGGGATCAAGCGTCGGGGGTTACTCAAGCAAACTACAAACAACCCTTCCCATTCCCTGGTCCCATAGGGGCCTGCATCCAAGGGTGCTGAAGAGTGGATTTTTTTTCTCGAGGAGGCGCTGGTCTGGATGTCCCCAGTAATAACGGAACTCGGACACAGTGAGCTGCATTTAAAAATTTATGTTCATCAATCGTTAACACTATAAGGAGAGAACCATGCAGATCATCTTTAGGCCCCTTTAATGGTGAGAACCCCAGGTGGTGGGGGGGTAAGCATTGAACGGGCTTTCTACACTGAATGGTCAGCAAACCATGCAGACCCCATCCATAGAAAACAGTCTCCTCTTTTTGGTCCTCCAAGCTACTATAGGATTTTCTTCTTACAAGGAACAACTCTTCTCCTCGTCTCAACAGTCAAACAGAAATGATGTTTTTATGAGAATTTTGCTGCACGGTTTAGATAACAGCAAGCCACGCAGGAGGATTATGTCCCGTACAGAGTGGGACCTGCCCTGCTGCTCGTTGTGTGATCATATGCTGCTGAGGTCGTCTGTGGCCCAGGGATCTGTGCAGCATAACACAGGTTTAATGGCCGTTCCTGACGGCAAGCAGGGGCAGCGCAGCCCTAAGACTCGATGTTCATTCTTTTTGTGGTCAGGACCATGTCAGGAGGTTTTCCCTGTGAGAATTCTGTGGCGCTCCACTAAACGCTGCACAGCTGAGATGCCGTGGCCCTAATGTGCACTGCCAGGAGGAGCTGGAGACCCAATGGCTTGTCCCAAGACTGTGGATGGTTTTTGGATGATGAGACGGGGGGACAGCTTGCTGAGCTTTGTGGTGCTTGCAATGGAGGGCTTACCGGCTCTTGCCAGGGAGCAGCAGGGAGGACGAGGACTATTCCCCTGTAATGAAGGTCGGAAGCTTGGTTTGTGGGGGGTCTTCTCTGTGACAGACAACAGGTTGAAACAGTTTTTGTCATTTAGGATGAGAGCAGGAGTCAGCAGGAGTAAGACCTCGTGTTTGCAGTTAAAACTGGCCTTGCTCAGGAAAAGGAAACAGAAAGGTCTTTTGTTTAGGGCAACCCCAGGAAAGTCCTCCAGGTTCATGAGCAGGCACTGTGGAAGGTGGGTGGAGGAGGCAACGAGGCACTGAGCTGTAAGGACCTCAATGTCCTTTTGCATGTGCAGAGTGTTTACTTCTGGTTACTACATCCTACGATCAGTACTACTACTGGGCTGTTTGCCACCCCCTGCTCTCTACATGACTCAAGGACTGCCAGGTCTGTCTCCTTCGCTAGGGAGGTCTGTCAGCTGCAGTAATCAATTCAGTCATGTCCCAGATACGTTCTGTGGCCCAAGTGGAGTGGACCACTTCTGTGGATTTCACCCCATTGCTGAGCTTTCACACACTGGCACTGTTACACTCACGCGGGCTTTGCTGTCATGACCTTCTTTTTAGATCCCATCCTCCCCTTCTGTTCACATGGTCATCCTTTGTGCTTAGAGCTGTCCACGCCCTGAAGTAACGTCTCCCATCCGGCACGGCAGGCAGAAAAGCTTTCTCCACCTGCTCCTTCCCGCCTCCTAGTGCCACTCTTTTCTATTTACGACACCCTCATCCTTGGGTGTGTGATGCCCAGAGAGGCCCTCCTGAGATAGGCTGACAGAGCCCCTTTCTACAACCATCCTCACACGATCCCTGTGTTCAATCCTCTCATCCACAGCCTGTGGACTAGAAAGGTTGGGGGCGGGGACACTGATAAAAATGCTCAGGGAAGCTGTGATGCTGCACGGAGAGCCCATGGAGTTTGGGCCCTGCCAGGAGGAGATCGCTTCTGGTTCTATTTTTGAACCAGCCCAGAGGACATGGATGGGCACGTGCTTTGTCCTGGGCCTCCCCCACCAAGTGTGGATGTGAAGACCGGCTTTTGTGGTGTGCGATGCAGCAGAGAGGTTGCTGGTGGAGCTGGCTGGTGTCACACGAGGCCTCCTCAACATCTTGGAAGGGTCAGAGAGATCACAGTCAGGTTTCCAGGATCCTCATAAAAGCAAATCTCAAACCCATCCTTCAAAAATTGTCAAGGCTGATTGGGAGTGTGACAGGTTGGCCAGCCTTCACCTTGGGATGTTACAGGTTGGCCACCTTCACCTCTCCCTGGCAGGGGACAGGGAAAATGCTCTTTGCAGCCATCTCCACGCTTGAAGACAAGAAAAGTAAATGCTGAAACCCATTGGGAGGGGAAAAGAAGGGCATGCTGTGTACCTTGACTTTCAATTCCTTGGATTGGTGTTTCCCATAGTCCCTTCGAGCTGATTGGGTTTGACATCTGTACTGAAGACGTGGACGATGCAGTGCATGGGGAAGTTGGCTGGATGATCAGGAACGAAATTCCATAGTGGTAGAAAGTCCTCTGGAACCAGCATCATCCCTCCGTGATCAGCAACTTTCATAAAAGAATCATTAAAAGCTGGAAATTATAAGAGACTTTTCTGCTATTACATAGTTTCCTTTCTGCATGGCGTCCACATTTTTCTAAAATTTACATTCGGTCTTTATTCAGTTGTCCCCGCACAGAGGTGGCCATGGCATCCAAGCTGCCCTGTGGTAACTTAAGCACCCATGTGGGAAAGTGATGCAGTAACCCTTCGGATCTCCGAGTGGGTTTTGCAGGCAGGGAACCTCTGGGGTGGTGCAGGGCATCACCTTCCTCCAGTGCTGCGGTCGGCTGTGAAGAGGCCTCTCAAGCACAGCAGACAGTATGTCCCTTGGATGTTGGCCTGTGAGTCTTCTCACTTGGTCAGCAGGGAGAAGATACTCTGAGTTCCAGAAGGTCACATTAACCACCCTCACAGTTAGACACATTGGGGAGGTCAGGGGAGCCTGGCAAAAGAAATGGGGATTTGGGGAGGGAGAGGTCCTTGACCACGACACAAAAGAATTTTGAAGAGGTAAAATGGGTTAAGGGACGTTGCTGCTCTGAAAACATTCCTGTTAAGCCCTTAACACTAATCTCGTAACTATTAAGCTCAAGCCCGAACGTAACCCCTAATACACCTCCTCCCCTGACAGTGTCCACCTTACTAACCTAACCTAACCTGACTTAGCTTTCCCCTACCCTCAAGCTTAACATCTAAGCCAAATCCCAAACCATACCCATACCCCCTTACCCTTACACTTACCTACCCGGATTGCTCACCCAGCCCCTAGCCTCTACCCCTATTATTAACATGTTGGCCTTAATCTAGCCCTCACCCCAGCCCTAAACCAACCCTGACCCCCAATGTAGCCACACCTTAAACACTAGCCAGGGAAACCTCAGCAGGAGAACGCAAACTCTCTCCCATAAGCCTTTGCCTAATCCCAACCCTGAAAGGTGAGCTCTAATCCCTAAGCTCCTACCTGAACACCGCTCCCCTGAAGCTCCTTTCCACGCTCTACTGCCCTCATATCTTGTCACCTCTCCTCACTTTACGTAAGCTGTTTTGCCCCCTGGACTGGCGCAGGGATTCGTGATGTCCCAGAAAAGGTCCCACATTGCATTGCGACAGGAATGTGAGGGTGACCTATACCTGAATAGCTCGTAGGCACAAGGAGGAGATGGGCTGGGAATGCTATGGTTAGGTCAGCGGTGCCTCAGGATCTCTTGGACAGTCAGGAGGCACAAGGCTGGGAAGGTGGCTTGGGAGGTCCCTTCTGTTCCCTTGGAGTTGATAGGCCAGCAGCAGGAAAGCTGCTGGAAAGGGACTGTGAGGTTCAACTACTTCTTTCTGAAGGGCTGATAGGTCAGCCCGTGACTCATGCTGGCATAGGTGCTAAAAAGAGAGGAAAAGGAAGAAATCTACTCTCACATCTGCAGTGTGTCTCTGCCATGCCAGCAAAGTTGTCCCTTGATTGTGGAATCCCTTTCCCCAGTACCTGTAGGGTACCCGTCCAGGACGAGGGCTCGGATAATGGGTTCCCACACCTCTCGGCCTGCTACGTGACAGGACAGCAGCATGCACGTTGGGCCTTGGAAAGGTCACGGTTAGGTTCCTACTTCTGCTGGCTGTCCGCTGACATGCCCCAAAAGGCTGATGGGTTGGTCTATCACCTGAACACACCAATTGTGTCTGGAGAAGCTCATAGTCCATAGGAGGCACATGCCATCAAGGCAAGGTTGTGGGTCACTGGACTCTCCATCTCATGGGGTCATTGGCCATCAGCAGACACATGGCTGGTCTGTTGCTATGACATCACTCTGCCTGAGAAAATCTGCATGCCAGCAGCAGGCCACGTGACTTGGTATTGTTCTGTACCTGAGGTTCTGGTTTCTTACGTCCCAAGTAAGAAGGCACGCAGCCTCGGTGCAGTACCATTTAAAATGCCATTTGAGAGAGTAGTCAACACGACAAACAGTAGATAGGCCACTGCATACAGGGCTGGTATTCGGATAGGCGTGGCCACCCAGGCAAGGATGTTCTCATCCCCTGGCCTCGCACTGGTGTGGCCACATCTGGACTAGTGTGTCTGGGTGTGGGGTTCCCGTCTGGAGGAGTGGGGAAGAACTGGAGCGGTCCAAGGACATCTGCCAGCATGGGGCTCTTTGGAGAGGCTGAGGGCTTGGGCTTCTTTACGCTGGTAAGTGGAGGCTCAGGGCACCATGTAGTAGAGCGCACCTGCGTGAAGGGGGCTTCAGAGATGGGGAGCCTTTCTTGGGTAGTGGGAAGAGAAGGAAACCTGCGCAAAGTGCAGCTTGACAGGTTAGACTTGGATGTGTTGAGAAAGAAATGTCCACTCAAAGGGTTAGCCTTGTGGTGCAAGAGGTCACCCAGAGAGAGCCCGGATCAGCCATGGCGTTGTGTTGCAAGGAAATCCACCAGGCTGGAGAGACATCAGTGAAGGAACAGAAATGCTGGGGTGAGAGCTAGCTGGGAAAGCAAGATGGACATCAACAGCCTGAAGGGAAGGAGGTTAAAGCAATGGGACAGGTTATGACAGCTGCAGTAGAGTGGCCAAGTGCTCTGGCAAGGCTTGAAGGGCAAACAGGTCCAAGGGGATTTGTCATCTTGATTTACAGTGAGTTCTGCCACTGAGGCCTACCAGGTAAAACTTGTTTTGAGGCTCTGGACTTAGTTTCTTCTCACCCTGCTTGGGGGAGGCCAAGAGTGTTGCAAACAGTTTTCTACTCTTGGCATTGCTCACCCTCACATCTTGCTGCCCCCAGGAAGAGCCCTGACTCACCTGTGAGGGACAGAATATGTACTGCCCAAGGCCTGGAGATCAGGGCTTGGCCTTTCTGCTGCATAAAACAACACAAATATTTCTCAGCATTAGAGCCACCTTCACAGTGTCTTTTGCCTACCTGCAATCAACAGCCTCAGTATCTGCTCTAACGAGTCCCTGGGGGAGGCTTTGTCAGTAATGGCCTCACCTCAGTGGGGCCCATTAATGCTTCAAGGTACTTTGCTTCTGCTTGGACTTCTTGAGAAGTTTCTTTCAGTCTGCTCTCAGTAGCTGAGTCCATGGACTCAGCCTCAAACACACCATGGGGCTCATTAAAATACAGAAAGTTCTAACGAGCCTTCTTTCTTCCTGCAATTTTCTCCAAGTCTTCAAGACTTGTACAGCTAATTAGAAAAATTCATAGTGTAGTTAAGGAGGAAGATTTCAAACTGCACCTATACCCATGGTTTTTTTTCCTTTTTAAAGAATAGTTTTTCTTACTCTTCAGTTTAGAGAAGAGGTGATAGAAGCATTCTCCAATGATAATGACCAGAGTGTCTCCTCAGGAGGTCTGGACAGCTAGGAAGAGCAGTCCCTTGAGCTCTGACACTGTATGGACAACCTTGCTCCTCACCTCTCAAACCTCACCACTTCTGACCTTGGCCACCTGGGGCTTACATCTCTTTTCCTTGCCTCAGTTTCATCCACTGATCTCTCAGTGGATGTTACAGCTCCATTGCATCATCTCCCCCTGCTCTCCTTAGAGAGTGGCTGCACACAGGCCCAGAAGAATTTTCCCTATTGCAAGCAAAGCAAGAGAAAAATCATAATTAAGTTTCATAACAAGTCACACTCCTCAACCATAATCAAAGTCCAGATTGCCCCTAATGAGGCTGCCTGTCTACAAGGGATAATCTTATCGAGAAATGTTTCTGATGAATAACGAAAAGTTAGATACAACACAATTAAAGAATGGCTAAAGAGACTATAACTACTGGAAGACAGGCAAGCTTTTAACTCCCTGAAGCTCAAAGCCAGCTGCATAGGGGAGAGGTATCTGAATGAACAGAAGGCAAGGGAGGAGAGAAGTGGAGCATAATGGAAAGGGCCTTGCTAGGCAGCCTGCATCTGAAAAGATGACTTTCACAAATGGTCTTTTGTCAGGACAGGTGTAACTACATGAAAGACTAGAGAAAAAATACACCGAAGAACAGGACAGAACAGTGGTAACGCAATTACAGGGAAACTGATATTTCTTGGAATGTCCCTGAAAGGTTCGTGGAATTGGTAGGGGTTCTCTGAGAGTGAAGACAACCCAAGTTGCGCCCGTCTCCTTGTGATAAATGAATTTAGTCTCAAACAGGATTCGATCAAGTTTACAAGTTATTAAATGAATAAAGGCAAGCAATCAGCGCTGGCGTAGATCAAGAAGTCTCTGCTCCTACTCAAGATGCACGCTGTGGAAAAAACCCAGCTTCTTTTATAGTCTAACATTAGTTACATCGTGTCCTTTCGAGACTCCTCATTGCTGAGGGGTCTTCATTCTCTAGAAACTTCTCGAACTCTCCTCATTGGCTGAGGGGTCTTCAGTTCTCCTAGAAACTTCTCGAACTCTCCTCATGGCTGAGGGGTCTTCAGTTCTCCTAGAAACTTACTCGAACTCTCCTCATTGGCTGAGGGTCTTCAGTTCCCTAGAAAACTTCTCGAACTCTCCTCATGCTGAGGGGTCTTCAGTTCCCTAGAAACTTCACGGACTCTCCCATTGGCTGAGGGGTCTTCAGTTCTCCTAGAAACTTCTAACTTCTCGAACTCTCCTCATTGCTGAGGGGTCTTCTATGCAATGTATCTCCTCACTGCTCCGCTCCTCGCTGCTCGGGCATGACGCAGAATCCTGTGCACAGGCGACACCCTGCCAGCACCAGCTGGTGGCTCACCAAACCCAAGCAAGTTTGCAACAGACAACCCCCACCCCCCCAACAAATGCATATAACAAATTGCTTACACACACTGCCACTTCAATACACCCTATATTATACATACTAAAGATCACCCGTTCGTAACCTCACTTAATACTATGATAAATGCCTCAGTTTCTCCCCTAGGATCTTTGTTTAACACTGCGCAGTTAACAACAACCGGTTTGGGATGGCAAAAAAGAACTATATACAATCATCTGTTTCTCCTGGCCTGTGGTTATACAGGACCGACCAAGGTGGTTAAAGTGAGGGTCACATTTTATTATGCGGCCCTAGCATTGTTTATATTGACAACGAATCAGATGAACACATTTCACACTTCCCAAGGGTAAATCAGGCACTGCCAACCTGATTCCTTCATGATGAAGGAAGTGCATTTGTGCATGAGGGGAACATGGTGGATGTTGTTTACCTGCACTTCAGCAAGACTTTGGCACAGTCTCCCTCATATTCTTCTGCTCAAGTTAGACAGTACAGTCTGGATGGATAGACAAAGAGATGGGCAAAACACCAGTGGAATGATGAGGCTGAGAGCAGTGGTGAGGGGCCATACCCTACCTGGAGGCCAATGGGACATATTGGCGCATTGTGGGGCTGCACAGGGACTCTCCTGGCGCTGTGCAGTTTTAACACCTGTATCCATGACCGAGGAGGCAACTCTCACCACGTTTGTTGGTGGCCTATATTGGGAGGACCATTCCTGTGCCTTGGGATGCCATTCAGGGGGAACCCTAACAGGCAGAAGGACTGTCCTGTCAGGAACTTGTGAGATAAGAAAGACAAAGGCCAGATCCTGTGCCTGGGATAGACTAACACCTGCAGTGGCTGGGGAAGGGGGCTGCCTGGCCAGAGAGCACTCTGAGGAAACAGCCCTGGTGGTGCTGGGGGACAGAAGGCAAAACACGATCCAGCAGTGATCCACGGGCTACCTGGTAGCAGAGGTGGCCGCAGTGTCCTGGAGTGTAGAGAGAAGAGCCTCGCCAAAAGACGGGGAAATTATGGTCTCCCCTGCCCATCACTTGTCAGCCACCTGTACATACTGTGGTCCCTTTTTGGGACCCTGGTTCAAGTGTCCTGGTCTGGCTGGGTGGGGGTTCACTTCTCCTTCGTAGCAGCCCCTATGTGTTCTGTTTTGCATTGGTGCCTAGACCGTGTTGTAAAACACCAGTGTTTTAGCTGTTGCTGAAGTGTTTGCACAGCAAATTACAAGGCACCTCTGTGTTCCACTCTGGTCTATGGGAAAACTAAATAGATATGTCACGAAGAGCATGCCAGAACGCCTTTAGAAGAGACCTTGGACAAATAAACAAGAAGACAAACAATAAGAAAGATCTCAAATAGAAGAACACAGGTTGCGCATTCACGATAAAGGGAACTTGGCAAAAAGAACCTCAATTCGCCAGTTGATCTTGACCAATGAGGACTGAGACAAGTTTTGCATGTTTTATTAGTATAACCTATTATTCTTAGTTTATGCGTATGTAAGTGTGATATAACCAATCATTAAGTGTACTAGGCCA
>NW_024470326.1:264867-341140 GCF_900496995.4 Aquila chrysaetos chrysaetos | reverse complement strand
AGGAGGGAGCCCAGAGGGGGCAGAGAAAGTGCTGCTCGTCCTCTGCTGCTGAGCTGGGCTGGGCTCCTGGGGTGGAGGGAGCTCCTGGCAAGCAGGCAGCATTTCAGAGAGACAGCTCTGCCCAGGAGCAGCTCCTCTGCAAAGCGCAGCAGGGCTGAGGGCACTGCCTGCAGGCACCGAGGGGAGAGGAGTGAGGCAGAGAGAGAGGTTAAAGGCAGTCTGGGGTGGGAGGAGAGCGGAGAGCTGACTTGGAGAAAAATGTTCACAGCCCTTCACAGGGTAAGTCTCTGGCTGCAGGGCAATGCAGCTGTGGTTCCTGGAATGACCTCCTAAAGCTGGCACAACCCACAGCCTATGGGATCTGTCAGGAGGACTCTCACAGTTTGTGCAGTGTAGAGAAAAAGGACGCGCTTTGGAGCAGAGGTTCCCTGCTGCACCCTCAGAGGGACAGGGCATGTCAGCTGCCTTCACCCGGGGATGGCTTCCGAGATCTAAGAAAACTCCCCAGGGGCAATGTGGTCAGCTGTAAAAAACCCTAGAACAATTAAACTAGTTTTACCCTCCTGGTTCCTTAGCACTGGGAGTGCAGATGCTGACAATCCCTTCTGCATTAGGAGTGGATTCAGCTGACAAAGTCAAACAGCAGACTGGCCCCTGCCCGCACCCATTCCCAGAAACCCACTGCTGCAGAGCAGGGCTGACTCCTTGGCAGCCAATGGGCAGAGGTCCTGCTCCTCACGGCACATGCAGCTAGCACCAACCAGAGCTCCAACCACAGAGCTGAACAGAGATCTCTTTGAAATTGAAAAAATGCGGTGAACTTGTATTATGAGAAATGGCTTTGATTTTGGTCAGAGAATAATGCCCTAACTTGTCACTGCCCCTTGCCTCCCCTGTTCAGTGCTCCACACCCAGAGGCAGCAGATGTCCAACAGCAGCTCCACCACCCAGTTCCTCCTCCTGGCGTTTGCAGACACGCGGGAGCTGCAGCTCTTGCACTTCTGGCTCTCCCTGGGCATCTACCTGGCTGCCCTCCTGGCCAACGGCCTCATCATCACCACCGTAGCCTGTGACCACCACCTCCACACACCCATGTACTTCTTCCTCCTCAACCTCTCCTTCCTTGACCTGGGCTCCATCTCCACCACTGTCCCCAAAGCCATGGCCAACTCCCTCTGGCACACCAGGGCCATCTCCTACCCAGGATGTGCTGCACAGGTCTTTCTGTTTGTCTTTTTGATCTCAGCAGAGTATTTTCTTCTCACTGTCATGGCCTATGACCGCTACGCTGCCATCTGCAAACCCCTGCACTACGGGACCCTCCTGGGCAGCAGAGCTTGTGTCCACATGGCAGCAGCTGCCTGGGGCAGTGGGTTTCTCACTGCTGTGCTGCACACTGCCTAATACATTTTCACTTACCCCTCTGCCAAGGCAATGCTGTGGACCAGTTCTTCTGTGAAATCCCCCAGATCCTCAAGCTCTCCTGCTCAGATGCCTACCTCAGGGAAGTTGGGGTACTTGTGGTTGGTGTCTTTTTAGTCTTTGGTTGTTTTGTTTTCATTGTGCTGTCCTATGGGCAGATCTTCAGGGTTGTGCTGAGGGTCCCCTCTGAGCAGGGACAGCACAAAGCCTTTTCCACCATGTCTCCCTCACCTGGCTGTGGTCTCCTTGTTTATAAGCACTGCCATCATTGCCTACCTGAAGCCCCCCTCCATCTCCTCCCCATCCCTGGACCTGCTAGTGGCAGCTCTGTACTCGGTGGTGCCTCCAGCCTTGAACCCCCTCATCTACAGCATGAGAAACCATGAGATCAAGGATGCCCTGAGAAAACTAATCACTGGATGCTTTTCAGAATCAAGAAACTGCCTGTTGTCTTCTGCATAGTACTCACATCTCATTACAGGCCCTGTCTGTCTTCTTGTGTGCTTTTTAAAAGTCAATTTTATTTTTTTAGTCTTTTTTTCCTTTGTTTTACTTATCTGAATGCTTTCTGCAAAGTAATGTCTTCATTCCCCCATTTTCTAATTCACAATATATCCAGCTTTTGTGTGCCCTGAAGGCTGTGCAAATGAGCTGTTCCTTCTGTGCATTTAAACAAAATAAAGGGCCCTGCAGTGACTTGTTTTTCCAAGATCTTTCCTCCAAGACCTTCTCTGCAGCTGCAGGGAGCAGTATGCCTTGTGTGCAGAGGGGAAGAAGAAAGAGTCCCGGCCACAGCCAGGCCACTGCCATGGGAGCACCAGCGCTTGGTCTTTCCCACTGAGCTGCTTTCTCTTCCCAACTTGCCATGCTTTCCTTCTGAAACCCTCTGGTTCGTGTGTGTAAGCCTGAGTGCTCCTCAAGCTGGTTACAGTCCTGCTGTGTGGCAGGCCTGTGGCCTCAGCCAAGGACAGGCAATGGGCACTTGTGTGACAGAGCTGGCCTCCATAGCTGCATTTCCATCGTACAAGGGGATCTCCTCAGGCCTTGTGCCATGGATGTCCCCCACCCCTGGGGCTCACCCCTCTCCACTTCCGAGGAGCTGCTGTGCCCTTCAGAGAGTCTGGGGCTGTGGGGTGAGTGCCCAGAGCTCTGCCGCACCCTGTGGTGGGCACTGGTGTGGGGCCATGCCAGACTGGGCTGCGCTGGGCAGAGGGCAGTGGAGGTGGAGGGAGGTCAGTAGAGGTGGGAAGAGTTTAGGGGGAGCTGTGCTGGGCTGGAAAGTGCCCAGGGAGAGAAAAAACATCAGTGTAGGTCTTGCAGTGTGTGACCATGCAGGGCAAGGACTCACACCGAGTGTTTTTTCATTCGGAGCCAGGGATTGTGGAAAGCATGGAAGACATGCAGGTGTAGGGGAGAGGAGGCTGGTCTGTGCCCTTGGCATTGTGGATAGACTGCGAAGGTGGCTCAGGGTCTTTGTCACCACCAGCATCTCTCATTGGCCATTTCCAGCACTTGCTGGTCACTCCAGGTTTACAGGTGAGTTTTGCTGAGGCCACCTCTATCTTGCTGGTGTTCCAAAGGCTGGTTTGGGGGAACAGACAGCCCTGCCCAGCTTCTCTCCTTCCCCAGACCCTGGCAGAGCAGACCTGCCTGCAAAACCCCATGTAGGACAAAGCTGCGGCAGGGCATGGGTCGGGTGCTGGGGAAGCTGCAAATGTAGGAAGGTCATGGCAGAACTGTGATCTGAAGGCCATCATAGGGATCACAATGGGGGGAAGGTCCCCACCCCTGACTCTCCCCTTTCCCTGTGCTGTGCCTGCAGAGTGGGGCCGTGGGACTGTGTATGGGCATTGGGGCTGGGCCAGCACAGCGGCAGGGCACTGACAGGGGCCGTGAAGCAGTTGCCAGGAGATGCCATCATGGACACTTGTTCTAAGAATTGTATACCAGAGGCTCATCACTGAGAACTTATAGCTATTTTGTCAAGTAAAAAGAAAATTAAAAGCTTTAGTTCATCATCGAGAATACTAAGGAGCTCCCTTTCAGTGCTGTCCTGTACTGCTAGTGTTAAACAAGAGATCCTAGGGGAGAACTGAGGCATTTATCATAGTATTAAGCGAGGTTACGAACGGGGTGATCTTTAGTATGTATGAATAGAGGGTGTATTGAAGTGGCAGGTGTAAGCAATTTGTTATATGCATTTGTTGGGGGGGGGGTGTCTGTTGCGAACTTGCTTAGGTTTTGATGGCCACAGCTGGTTGTGCAGGTGTCGCCGTTCAGCACAGGTGTCTGCTGTCATGTCCGCATGCCCGAGCAGTGAGGAGCTTGGTAGGAGATACATTGTATAGAAGACCCCTCATCCCAATGAGGAGAGTTCGAGAAGTTTCTAGGAGAACTACTGCACCTGCACAACCAGGAGGTGGAGAGTTTTTGGAAGGACACGATGTAACTACTGTTAGACTATAAAAGAAGCTGGGTTGTTTTTCACAGCGTTGCATCTTGGTAGAGCAGAGACTCCCAATGCACCCAGCGCTGTTTGCTTGCCTTTATTCATTTAATAAATTTAGTGATAGTTCCACTAATTCCAAAAGGTCCTTGAGAGCTTCTATATTTTTCCTTGGTTCCAAACCTTATGCTGCTCAGACACGGAAAGTACTACCTCAAATCTCTGCAAACCAAATCTCTCCCACCTTCTCTCATCCACACTCTTTTACCCAGGACACTTCTCCCCATCATGTCTGCACACTGCCTGGTCTCTTTTTTATCTGGGTGAAGTCACGGTGCTCCCTCAAAATGTCTTCCCTAGAGGAGTCTTCTTTACCTGCTGATCCCAGTTGTATCGCCTCACGCTATGTACAGCTCCATCTTCCTTCAACAGAGCTCCATGGGATGGACAGTTTTCCTGCTCCTTTCATGAGAAAAGGTGACAAACAGGAAAGACTCCTTGTCAGGAAGCCGCAGCCTTGGGTTTTGCTCAGCTGCTTCTTACTGGCACTTCACTCAGACTCTGTTGTGGTGGCTTTGGTGCTTTTCTGTGGCTACTCTTTCTGCAGAGAAGATCTTAAAAAGACAATGATTTCATAAAAGATGGTCATAAAGGCCCTGTTGTAGACAACAACGTTTGCCATGAGCTCTGGAGAGAACCAGGAAGATAGTTAATAAGCACCAGGAATACGTAAGAATCTCAAGGCCTCTTCTGAAGAGTGAGCGGCTCTTAGCAGCAGTGATTGGCCGTGTGTAGGGCTCAGAGAGAAGATCGAGGGATGTCAGCGAGAAATGGGGAGGTGGCCTGATGGCTTTAGCAAATCCTGAAACCCTCTCTGAGGCCAGAAAGGGAAAGCAGTGGATGTCTGTGTATAGGGAAGAGGAGGAGATGTGTCCTGGGAAGTTGTCAGGAAGGAAGACCCCTCTTCTGCAAGTCAGGGATGAAAGAGATTTTTCTATGATAATGTGCATGCCTAGAAAATGGAGAAGGCCCTGCTGCTGAGGGTGGCTATCATGCCAGATGAGCTGACCTTGCTCTTTTCCTGCTTCACTTCTCATACTTGGGTGGACCTCAGGAAACATCTATGAGTGTGGAGGATGCACAGACCTCCTGGGGTGAAGTTTCATCACTGCGGGGGAAGAGGGAAGGGTTTGTGAGACCCATGGTAGTGCAGGGAGAGAGCCGTGCATGTAAGAATTCAAGTGAGCCTGGGGCTAGGACACCTTGGGTGCTAGAGGAATATAAACAAGGCTTTGAAAGAAGCCAGATGGGTTGCAGAGAACTCAGAGACATTGCCTAACCCTCAGAAAGCTACAGCTTTATGTTTGAACAACAGTGAGGACAGAGAGTTATCAGTAAACCTTGGGATATCATGGGGTCAGAGGGAGTTGGGAAAGCAGGGGGGAGAGTTAAAATCTGCAGAGAAACTATCACTGACATAGGACAGTATAGGACAGCCTGTAGTGGGGAAAGCCAAGGGCTTTGGTAGAGCTGGGACCCAGAACTGAGGTCCCTTGTTCTCTTGGCTAGGGCTGTTGTCTTGTGGGCTGAGTGGTCTCCATGTATGTCAGCACTGGCATGATTGCCTAACTGAAGCCCCCTCCATCTCCTCCCCATGCCTGGATCTGGTGGTGGCAGTGCTGTACTCGCTGGTGCCTCCAGTTGTGAAAACCCTCATCTATAGTATGAGGAACAGGGAGCTCAAAAATGCCCTGAGGAAAGTGATTTCATGGACATTTTTCAATACCGGTAAACTTCCAGTCTTTTTCCACAAGTGACACCCATACTAGGCCCATGCTTTGTTTTATTATCATTGTTGTTATTGCTATTTGGGGTCTCATGTTCTTACACCGATACTTGGACTTCCCGTACTTCATGTGAAGCATGAACGTACTCTGTCTCACCTGGAGGACCATATAAAAATGTGTCTTTGTAACATTGGGGCCAAGATGACTCCCTCATAGCATCTCTGTAATAAAAAGGGATCTTCCCTGTGCACTGCCTGATGGTAGGGCTGTTTTTCCAAACGTCGTGTCAGGAACAGGCCTGAGATACTGCACCTCCAAAAGGCCTATTGAACCATGGTTTCAAGGGCAAAAAGCTCATTGTCATCTTGTGACCTGCTAGAGGGGTGGATTAAGGACTTACCTGTTGGTGCCTGGTGACAGTGGAGATGATGAATGGTCACTGAGATACAAACCCAGTCGTTTCCCACATGTGACAGGGCAGAAGACATCTTCCAGGAGGGGAATCTCTAGCTGCCTGGATATCCCAGGGGATCTCCGTGGGCAGCGTGTGCCTGGGGTGTGACCGGAGCTCCACAAAGGGAGAGATTGCCCAGGTGGAATCATGCAAAAGTGTTAATTCCAGGTATTCACAGGGAAAGGAGGACTCTGCAATCACAGGGCAGGCAGCAGGAACCCAGCTGGCACAGGGGAAAGGGGGCTGGAGAGATGCAAGAGCTGGCTGAGAAGCTCCAGGGCCAGGACTGTCGTGCTGCCCTGGGGCGTGGGGCTGGTGGGGGCAGAGAAGGGGCAAATGCAGTCAGTGTTGGGGATCGCCTATAATATGAACACAGAAGAGCCAGAGAGTGAGTGGCCATACAGCCCAACCCTGAGGAAGGACCTTTGCTGCATGCTCACCCCTGTCTTCCTCCAGGTCTCTAGGATACCCAGCTCTACTGCCGTTACTAATACAAAGAGAACCAGCTTCCTACCAACACTCATTACACATCAAGTCCCACAGCTCTTGCCACAGCCAGACTCTCAGCCAAGCCCATTCTCAGACACCTCCGGCTAGATAAGGTGCTTGTCTTGAAAGATTTGGAGAATTTCCATTGATAGCGATCTCACCAACTGGCCTGGGTCCTTGCTCCAGTGTTTGGCTCTGAGGGATTTTTTTCCAAACCCCGGCTTTCTCAGCCTCTCCTTGTACACAATGTGCTCCAGGCCCCAGCCATCCTTCTGGCCTCTGCAACTGTCTCTCCAGTCTGTCAGGGTCTTCCTTGTGCTGGTGAGCCCCATACTGGACACAGCAGTCCTGAGGTGGTTGTCCGGCAGTGGGTTAGCCTTGCCCAACACCCAGACACCCACCCAGCTGCCCAGTCACACCTCCAACTCAAAAGGACAAAGGGAGAAAATAAGATGGAATAGCTCCTGGGTCACGATAAAGACAGGGAGATCACTTACTAATTACTGTCACAGGCAAAGAAGGGTTGACTTGGGGAAGATCAATTTAATTTATGCCAAGTAAAAAAGGTTTGGATTGTGAGAAACAATGACAAAATTATTCAAGTCCATTGCCCTCACACTTTATCCCCAGACTCAAATTAATCCCTTACTCCAAATGCTTCTACTCATCCCAATCCCAAGAGGAGCATGGGGGATGGTGAAAAGAGGGTTAACAGTCACTAAAGTACAACTCTGCTGCTCCTTCCTCCTCAGACTTCTCCCCTGTTCCAGCTTGGGTCTCCTCCATGGGATCCCACAATATTTGTGGTCAAGGCTATGTGGTGTTCATTTCTTCCTGTCTTACCTTTCTCCTTTATACTCACAGAATCACAGACATGTTGAGATTGGAAGGGACCTCTGGAGACCATCCAGTTCAACCCCCTCAGCTGAGGAAGGCTCAGCTAGAGTATGTTGCTCAGCACCTTATCTAACTGGGTATGGAGTACCCCCATGGATGGGGACTCCACAACCTCTCTGGGCAGCCTGTTCCAGTGTTTAACCACCCTCACAGTCAAACACAGTTTTCTGGGGTTCAGATGGAATTTTACACACATTAATGAGATCCCCCTCAGCCTTTTCTTCTCCAGGCTGAACAGTCCCACATCTCTCAGCCTTTCCTCCTAGGAAAGATGCTCCAGTCCCTTAAACCAGCTTTGTGGCCCTTTGCTGCACTTGCCTGAGTAGGTCAACAAGTATGATGCACTGGGCAGCGCAGCACTTGACACAGCACTCCGGCTGTGGCCTCAGCAGTGCTGAGTAGAGGGGAAGGATCACCTCCCTCCATCTGCCAGCAAGGCTTCTCCTCATGCAGCCCAGGAGGCTGTTGGCCTTTGCCATGAGGGTGCATTGCTCGCTCACGCTCAGCTGCTTGTCCTCTGGGACCTCAAGGTCCTTCTCTGTAGAGCTGCTATCCCAACATTTGCTGAAGGGGACACATAGCAAGGCGAAAGCCATCCAGGAGGTGTTTGGAGTTCATTGACAATGACTTCCTGACAAGGGTGAGTGAGGAGCCAGTGAAGGGGAGTGTCCTGCCGGATGTCATCCTTGGAAACAAGGAAAAGCTGGTCAGGGGTGTAACAGTCAAGGGTGAGAAAGTAGAGTTGAGGTTCTTGAGAGAAGGGAACAAGGCAAAGAGCAGGACTTCAGGAGAGCAGGCTTTGGTCTGCCAAGGGACATCCTTGACAGTATCCCATGGGATATGGTCCTGCAGAGAAGAGGGGAGAGGTCTTTGATGGTCAAGGATCTCCTCTTCAAGCTCCAGAACAGTACAGCGGGACATGCAGGAAGTCAAGCAACATTGCAGGAGGCTGGTATGGGTGAGAAGGGAGCTCCTGACAAAAATCGAGCATGAAGAGGAAGCACGGAGAAGGTGGAAGCTGGCTGCTTCCCAGCCTCAGTGGTTCTGTGATTCTGTGCTGGAGAGAGCCGCGTGTGTGTTTGTTTGTGCGTGGGAGAACTGGAGGGGTGAGGGGATCCCAGGGCCAGCTCCTGGACAGATGGAGGGCCTCAGATCAGCTCCTGGAGAGATCACTACTGTTATGTATGTCTGTAGAGGCCTAAGTTTTCCACTAACACAGCCTAGCCGACAAACAGCCCAGCCCTCGTTTCTCTTTTCTCCACTGACAGTGGTTTTGCTTGGCTTACAGACCTCCCAGGATCCTTTCCAGGATGAATGATTGTGCGTTTTCTTCCATCAACAGTCTTCCCTTGATGGTGGTAGGGAGAGCACTCAGGTTCCCCCTGACCATGGAAGTAAACAGACATAAATTTGGAGTGAACAACTGTGGCTTTTTTGTCCCACTGAAGTCATGGACGCAGGGCTGCTAGGCAGGTAACCCCAAACAGGCCTCATCATAGCTGAGCTTAACTTTTGGTTTTCTTTTTCCTTCTTTTCCCTCCCAAATTCTCCTCTGATCATCCTCACCCATTCCTCTACAAACAGCCCAACTCTGCTCCTTCTCTGAGGCAGTACGTCCCGCCCCCCCATCCTGCCAGCAGGAAACAAAACTTCTCCAGGAAGAAAGAAGGGGAAGGAAACCCTGGAGGCTGCAGGTTGAAATTTGAACTGGCCAATCGAGATGCGCCAGGGACACCAAGGTGACCCTCCTAGCCAGTAGAATTAAATGACCACAGGTCAGATTCGACAGGGGTATAAACGGGGTCCCGCCGGAGGACACGTTGGCAGTCCTCCTTGGAGCAGTGAGTCTGCAGTCGGGGACTCCCCCTCGGGCCAGGGCACCGCCCGAGGTAACTCCTCGAGGGAGAGAGCCCTCAGCTTTTAGGTGAGTGATACGTGCGTTTTGAGCCATCACTTTAAATCTTGGGGTTTCTTAAGTCGGCCGTGTAGTATTAATTCCCTTTACATCATTGAGCCTGTGATTTTATAAAATGTTACCGGACTTCTAACTTACTTTTGCTAAAGAATAAATCTGAGCTTTAACACTTGTTGGACTTGGTTAGTTGTGCATCCGTAACATTCCCCTCTGGCCCTGGCTTTTCTGGCTTTGTACCCTCATGTGGTGTTTCTAAGACGGTTGTTGTGCTGATTCCTACATTAGTCAGTACAAACCCAGTAACTCCTTTTATTAGCTGGAGCGTCCTGCAACTTCTCACGCTGTGGTCTTGTGTTGATGGCTCACCACAATCAGGGTGAGCCATCTGCACACAGATATTAACACCCAGCAAAATGGAGCTTCACTCCAGGGGGACCTTGAGAAACTGTCGTGGTTTAACCCCAGCCAGCAACTAAGCACCACGCAACTGCTCACTCACTCACTCCCCCCCCGCCCCAGTGGGATGGGGGAGAAAATCGGGAAAAGAAGTAAAACTCGTGGGTTGAGATAAGAACGGTTTAATAGAACAGAAAAGAAGAAACTAATAATGATAATGATAACACTAATAAAATGACAACAGCAATAACGAAAGGATTGGAATGTACAAATGATACGCAGTGCAATTGCTCACCACCTGCCGACCGACACCCAGCTAGTCCCCGAGCGGCGATTTCCCGCCCCCACTTCCCAGTTCCTATACTAAATGGGACGTCACATGGTATGGAATACCCCGTTGGCCAGTTTGGGTCAGGTGCCCTGGCTGCGTCCTGTGCCAACTTCTCGTGCCCCTCCAGCTTTCTCGCTGGCTGGGCATGAGAAGCTGAAAAATCCTTGACTTTAGTCTAAACACTACTTAGCAGCAACTGAAAACATCAGTGTTATCAACATTCTTCGCATACTGAACTCAAAACATAGCACTGTACCAGCTACTAGGAAGACAGTTAACTTTATCCCAGCTGAAACCAGGACAGAAACTCTGGGATTTGGGCAACAGAAACTTCTCAAGTTTTTCAAGGAGAAGTGGCCGGTCCTGCGTCAGGGGGAAGAATAACCCCATCTATCAGGGCAGGCTGGGTCCGCAGTGGCTGAGCAGCGACCGTCATGAGAAGGACCTGAGCACTACAAGGGACACCATACAAGCCAGTGGTGCATGCTCACCATGAACAAGGTCAACTGCATATGAGGCTGCATTAGGAGGAGTGTGGCCACCCCAGACATCTGGAGTTCTCATCCCCCTCCAGGGAGCCGAAGTGTGGCCACACCTAGACTAGTGTGTCCCTTGGTGGGAATTCTTGCTGTAGACAGGTGGGGAGGAACTGGAGAGTGCCCAGAGAAGGTCTGCACGTTTCCTGTTCTTCAGGCCCCAAACCCCATCTATGCAGAGCTCTTCTCTACCCACTCAACCCTGGGAACATGCTGTCCCTGAAGAACCACTGTGCTCTCCAGGCAGCTCCAGATTCCCCTCCTAGAGGATGAGTGTCCTTAATGTCACCTGTGGAAAGCCCTGGGTACATCCCTCAATTACACTCACCATCTCACCTGTCATCAAACACCAACTGGTGACTCCTAAATCCAGTCCTGGGTCTCTAAAAGGTCACAAACAGACACTAAGCTTTTTAGTCCTGGACACACGGAGGAAGAGGAATTCCAGGCGTGCAGTTCCTCAGGCCTCTTTGGAGAAAGAGCTTGTCATGAAAGCACAGCACCAGGAAGATCCCATTTTATTACGGAGCTGCTACGAGAGAGGCTAACTCTGAGCCAGTGTTAAACATACTTGTATAAGGGCACTAGGTGCACTTATGCATGTGAAGTAGGTACATGACTCGGATGTAGTGATGCAAATGCAAATATTTGTGTAGACACATAAAAACCATGAATGAAAAATAACAGCTGCAATAATGATAATTATAATGATACTAAAAAAGAAAAAGGAAAAAAAAAAAAGCAACACAAAAAGCCACAACAAACAAAAAAACAAACAAAAATCCTGGGACTGGCTCTGTTTAACATCTTTTTTGGATACATGTACATGGACAGTGGGATTGAGTGCACCCTCAGCAAGTTTGCCAACCACACCAAGCTGTGTGGTGCAGTTGCCATGCTGGAGGGAAGGGAGCAAGGTGCTACACATGGGTCAAGGCAATCCCAAGCATAAATCCAGGCTTGGCAATGAGTAGATTGAGAGAAGCCCTGCAGAGAAGTACTTGGGGGTACTGGTTGATGAGGAGCTCAACGTGACCCAGCAATGTGCCCAATGTGTCAAGGGAGGTGATTCTCCCCCTCTACCCTGCTCTCGTGAGACCCCACCTGGAGAACCGCCTTCATCTCTGGGGCCCCCAACATAAGAAGGACATGGACCTGTTGGAGTGAGTCCAGAGGAAGGCCATGAAGATGATGAGAGGGCTTGAGCACCTCCCTTATGAAGACATGCTGAGAGAGTTGGGGTTGTTCATCCTGGAGAAGAGAAGGCTCTGGGGAGACCTTCTAGCAGCCTTCCAGTACTTAACGGGGCCTACAGGAAAGCCGGAGAGGGGCTTTTTACAAGTGCATGTAGTGATAGGACAAGGGGTAATGGCTTTAAACTGAAAGAGGGTAGATTTAGATTAGATGTAAGGAAGAACTTCTTCACTGGGAGGGTGGTGAGGCACTGGAACAGGTTGCCCACAGAAGGTATGGATGCCCCATTCCTGGAAGTGTTCAAGGCCAGGTTAGATGGGGCTTTGAGCAACCTGGTCTAGTGGAAGGTGTCCCTGCCCATGGCAGGTGTTTGGAACTAGATGATCTTTAAGGTCCCTGCCAACCCAAACCGTTCTATGATTCTATGATTCCAATATCCTTGGAGATTAGGAAAAATATCTTCTGTGGAAGGGTTATCAAGCATTGGAACACCTGCCCAGGGAAGTGGTTCAGTCACCATCCTTGGACTTATTTAAAAGACGCGTAGATGTGGCACTTAGGGACATGGTTTAGTGGTGGACTTGGCAGTGTTAGGTTTACAGTGTGTCTCGATGACCTTAAAGGTCTTTTCTAACCTAAATGATTCTATGATTCTAAAGATTTGACTCCCTTAACCCCTATCCCTGTCCCCTTGCGAGGCAGGACACCATGGCAGTGACTGGCAGGGATCATTTCCCCCCACCTAGGGCAGGGGTTCAGCTGAGTCCATCAGGTATCTCCTCTCTGGTGAGTAGCCCAGAGGCTGAAGTGGGGTTCATCTCTCCCTGATGCACCCCACAGACCCACAGGAGCTGGGATTCCTCTTGCTCCAGCTCAGTGTGCACATAACGGGTGCCTGCAGGCCAGCCCCTGCCCTGAGCTCCCACTGGGATCCATGGGGGTGCAGGGTGGCTGTCAGCTGCTCACACACAAACACCTGGTGGCATCTGAGGTGCCAGGGCTGGTCAAAAACTTCTTGATGTGTCTGCAGGCTCTGATGGAGCATACCTGGGACACCCAAACTGCCTGAGCGTCATCTTCAGCTGTGGGGTTGTGGAGGGGGGTCCCTTGGTGACCTCAGATTACACCCAATGGTTAGGGCATCTGAGTCCATGGCAGCTGCTGGTCTTTCAGCTGACCACAAGGAGGAGTGCGCTAGAAGGTAGCTCAGATCTCTGTCTAGGTGCCCTCCACTGAACTCACTAGAGCTCAGCTCACTGCAAAACTCAGACACGAACACATCCCTGCATTGCAGGCACTGATATTATGTCAAGGCTATCTGTTAAATGGCATAAGAATGGCCTCTAGTGCCGTGCCACACCAGGTGCCGGGGGACCTAGTGCAACGGCATGTGGCTGGCAATTATGGCACAGGACCTCCAGGAAAGCCATGTTCCCCTGGAGATGGAGCTGGATAAAAACACCAGGGGCTCCCAAAGGGTCTGGTGCCATTCTGCCAGCACCTGAATGCCAGCATCATGGCAAGGTCCATCTTGTCTACACTCAGGAGCAGTGCATGATTGGGAGGCACATCACACCAGGGTCTCCACTCATGTCCCTGTACTCTCAACCCCTGACAATTCTCTTCTCCCTTGTCTTCTACACGCCTAACAATGCTATGAAGAAAACACATGCCACTGATGTCCACTGTCTGGCTGGATTGCAGGCTTACCTCACCCAGGGACATTCTCAGGGGTACCTTGTGTTCCTGGAGATTGGCACAAGGTCCTGCAGAGTCACCTCAGGCAGCAAACTCCTCTCTTGCAAGCCTGGCACGGCCCTGGCCTGTTTTTCTCTGGCATTGGGAACTGCAGGACTTGTTGTCTTTGTGAGCATCTCACTTCATCATGACATTGCCACCTGCCATCCTTCCCAGCATGTCTTTGCACTGAAGCAAAGTCTTTGCAGACATGGGGTCCTGGGTGCTTGGTTCCAGTTTTCCCCATGAAAGCGGTCTTTGCTGAGCGGCTACAAACCAAATGTGCAGCCATGGCCTCACAGCCTGGGACACAGGTGGGAGAATCTGGAGCCCCTGATTCCATCACAGAGCTTCTGAGGGAACTGCTGTGGCCACATGGTGGGACAGGTTGCACAATTTTGGGTACTGTGATGGATAGACACAGGCTCTTTAGTAGACACTGGGGGATGGTTGGGAAATGTGGAAGAATGAGGCTGGGGCTTGGCCTTTGTAAAGGGTGGGGCAACTCAAATGTGTATGGTGGGGTAGACAACAGGTTGTGCAATCATTACTGGGTTAGGAACAGGTGACGCACCACTGATGGAGACATGAAGGTGGGAGTTAGAACCACTCAGTCAGGGTGAGGAAATGGACAAAGTCTTCTGTAGGTAACCTGAGGAAATCTCCAGATCAGCAAACCTTGCCCTCACTGGATGGGCAAAGTGACTGGGTGCAAACAGCCCCATTGGGTCCTGGAGAGTCTCAGGGTCGACTTCTTCTCACAGCAGTCGGGTGGGCCAAGAGGGTGAATCAGGGCTGGTCAGGGACGTTAAAGTGTCAGCCTTGGCTGCAGTGACCGTGAAGTTGTTGCATCATAGTTCTGAAGAGAACTGAAGCCAGAGAGTAGCAGAGCTCAGGTTTGGGATCCCAGAGAAGCAGGCCTTGGCCTGCTGAGGGCTCTGGTGGTAGTGGGAGACCCCATGGGAAGGCAGCTCTGAAAGGTAAAAGTCTAAGGTAGCTGAGAGGCCTTTAAGGACATCTTCCTCCAAGCACAGGAAGGATGTGTCCTGATACTCGGGAAAACAACCCTTCATCTCCAGAAACCGGCTGGGCTAAACAGGAACCTCAATGCCGAGCTCCAGTGCCAAAAGGCAGCACACAGGAGGTTGAAGCAGGGGCAGGCTACAAAGGAGTTTAGAAATGTTGTCTGGAGAAACAGGGATTGTGTTAGGAGACTCAAAGCTCCCCCAAAGTTCAAGCTAGCAAGGGATGTCAAAGGCTACAAGATGAGCTACTGCTGCTTCCTTAACAGTTAAAGAAACGCAAAGAAAAACAAATCGGGCCACTACTGAATTTAGAAAGAATAAATGCAGGTAGGTCTAAAGTACATGATGACTTATTTTCCTCTGTCTTGCCCTGAAAGGTCTCCTATGTCTTTGTTGCCCTCAGGCAGGACTCAGAGGAGGAGAACAACCAGCAGTGGATGAGGATCAAGTCGGGCTACTTGAGCAAACTCACCCCTTTTGCCGGTCTGTATCCAAGGGTGCTGAGAGAGCCAGCCAATGCCATTGTAAGGACACTCTGCATCATCTTGGAATGGGGATGGAGATTGGGGGAGGTCCCAGATGACTTGCAAAGAACAAGAGATGCATGCATCTTCCAGCAAGGCCCAAAGGATGAGCTGGGGAACTGAAGGCTGTTTCACCTCACTTTGGTGAAGGCTGTGTCACAGGGCTTGTCCTTCTGAATCCCATTTCTGGGAACCTGGAAGGGAGAGTGACTTGAATTGCCAAGGGTAGGTCATGCCTGGCCATCCCCTCACCTTTCTGTGATGAAGAGGACTGCTTTTCTGGATGAGAGGAGAGCAGTGGGTGTCATTTCCCTGGGTTTCAGCAAGGCTTTCAACACCATCCTCCCACTATATGCTTGCCTATTCTTGTACCCAAGTAAAGGCATTACAGTCTGGATGGCTGGTTGGATGGTGGGTTTGGAGGGTTGAGGTGAAAGTGTGGTTCTCTGCCTGCAGACCAGTAACACCTGGAGAACTGTAAGTGTTCATCCTGGGATCTCTCCTGGTTAACATCTTTACCAATGACCTCAAGGAACTGATGGAGTGCGCAGTTGTCAGGGTTGCAGATGCCACTAAAGCATGGAAGAGCCAGTCAAGATGCTGGAGGGCAGAGCTACCGTCCAGAGAGACCTAGAGAGGCTGGGGTGTTTTGGTTAATCAGAGTAGGCAGCTCAGCTCATCAACAACCGCTCACTCACTCCTCCCCAGTGGGATGAGGGAGAGAATCAGAAGAGTAAAAGTGAGAAAACTCATGGGGTCACGTAAGGATATTTTAATAGGTAAAGCAAAGCTGTGAATGAGTCCCAAGCAAAATAAGGAATTAATGCACTCCTTCCCATCGACAGGCAGATGTTCAGCCATCTCAAGGAAAGCAGGGCTCCATCACGTGTAATGGTGACGTAGGAAGGCAAACACCGTAACTCTGCATGTCCCCCCTTCCTTCTTCTTTCCCCAGTTTTTATTACCTGAGCGTGACATCTTATGCTCTGGAATATCCCTTTGGCCAGCTGGGGTCAGCTGCCCCAGCTGTGTCCCCTGCCAACTTCTTGTGCACCCTCAGCCTACTCACTGGTGGTGGCGGGGTGAGAAGCAGAAAAGGCCTTGATAGTGTGCAAGAACTGCTCAGCAGTAACTAACACATCCCTGTGTTATCAACACTGTTTTGGTCACAAATCCAAAACACGCAGCCCCATGAGCTGCTATGAAGAAAATTAACTCCATCCCAGCAAAAACAGGACAAAATCCCCCTCTTATTCCGTTCTGCTTACAGCATGCTCAGGTCTCACACTGTCCAATACAAACTCAGTAACCATCACCCCTTCCCATCCTTTCATTTAAGCACAGATGTCATTCCCTTACTCGACGGACCACTCCTGTAAAATGACCATAAAATGGCCACAAAACATCCATCGAGTTCATTTAGTCCATGACTTGGGTTCTGCCTGTTATGGTGCTCACTCGGGACAGTGTTGGTCTGCATGCTGATCCCGACCCGTGAGCTCACAGAAGGCCCACCACCTGTCCCAAGGCAGAGATCCATGCATTCCCACTGCTCTCTCTATCCTAAAGGGCATCTCCCCCTCCTTGCCTTACAAGCCTGTCCATCCTTGGCCGCACTCCTGCTGTGTGCTATCTCACACCGTCTGTGCTCTCCACATGAGACTGTCGCTCACTGGAACCACACACAGACGTCTAATTCCTCCTCTTTGCTCAGCTCGCTGCGCACATCAGTGCGCTGACACTTCAGAGAGGTGTCCGGTAGCGCTGATTTCCCTGAAGGATATCACAGGACCACAAAACTAGAGTAGAGGTTTGAAGGGACAGGACTGGACCCAGTGTTGACCCCTGCAGTGCACCACTGGTGACTGGCCTGCAGTGAGACCTCGTGCCACTGATCACCAGTCTGTGGGCCCGGCCATTCAGTCAGGTTTCAATCCACCTCGCTCTCTGCTCATCCAGCCTCTCCTTCAGCAGCTTCTCTGTGAGGATTTTATGGGAGACAGTGTCAAAAGCCTTACTCATCCACCAAGGCAGCCATTTCATTGGAGAAGTTTATCAGGTTGTCAAATAGGAATGGCATTTCCTTTCATCGGCTGTGCTCTGGGCCTCTGTGGTGTATCGGTTGGGGTCTGGCACTTGGAGGGCCACAATGTTATGCCATTGTATAGCCCATAAAGATTTGGCCACCCCAAAAAAGGGATGATAGGTGGGAAGTGCTACCAATTTTGGACATTGCTTGATAGCAAAGAAATAATAGTGGGCCCTGTCCAACCTCTCCGAACTCCATTGCTCTCAGCTCTGTTTAGATATGAAATGCAGATGTCAAACGCTTTATTATAAACTTGTCCTGAGAACAGTTTTCACCATTCAACATGTTCATAGGTAATGCATTTTAGAAATGACTGTATAAATCTAGATTTATGTAGAGGGAGAGAAAGTGTAATCAGCTTGCTGTTCCATGTCAACAGCCAATAGAGAAAGCAATCCTGAGGATTTATAGAAAACCCTCAAAACTCTGGAAATGGAGACTTCTTACACACTTATTACACCAAGCTCTTTTCTGGATATGTTTCAACTTATACCTATCATCTCCACTCATGGGTTGATGCCGTTGCCCACACGGGTGTAGAGAAATTCCATGCGGGGACGGACGACAGGACACCAATATGATGATCAAAGTCGCCAGTTTATTGAGCATAGCAGATCATTCTTATACAATTCTCTAAGTTCCTTAAAATCTCTGATTGGTTGCTGCATGCAAGCATATAGTGTCCACACGCATAAACATAAGATATAATTGGTTATACTAACTCTGTACACGCGCATAAACATAGGACATAATTGGTTACACTAACTAACACATGCCAGACTTGTCTCAGTCTAATTGGTCAAGATAAACTGCCAAATTGAGGTTCTTTGTGCCAAGTTCCCTTTATCGTGTAATATGCACCTGTGTTGTTCTAATTGGCATAATTCTTTTTTTTTTTTTTGTCTTCTTGTTTATTCTGCTCAAGGCCTTCTAAAGGCGTCTGGAATGCTTTTGTGACCGTTAGCTAAATATGTTCCCCCACACGGGGGTGGCCACTGCCTCCAAGATACCCTGAGGTAGCTGAAGACTTCATGTGGGACATAGAAATGTGATGCACACCTAAGGCAGAACGTCTGGAGCATGAGCTGGTGGACAGGCAGGGTGTGTCAAAGCCTCTTGGCTGAGACAAGTGATTTCTCTCCCTTGACTAGCAAGGGAAGCCTGGGCAATTGCACCCAAGGTGTCTAGTGTGAGAGGTGATTGCTGTCATCCCTGCCTTCACCTACAAGGGAGTCACCTGTAATTTTCCAAACAGCGAATGAAAACCAAGTGTGTCTAGATGATGTAGCGTCTGCTTGAAGATGTGCCTGTAACCCAGATATGTTGGGGTTGGTTGGTGCAGATTTGGCTATTCAGAAGGGAGCATTTCCTTCCCTTTGTCTCTTTGCTTCTCTCTGTGAGTTGAGGGAGCTCGTGACTTCAGTGTGTGACACGCTGTCTGCAAAAGAGCGAGTATGGACAAACAAACAAAGTCAAGGACAGGGAACTATTGGGGAGGTCCTGGCATCTGTGATTAAACAAAAAATGTGTTTTCTGTTGGTCTAAGGTTATCCTCTGTAGGAAGCAGGTTTCAGTGGAGGTAATGTGGACTTAGGTAATGTGGACTTAACACCTAGCTGAAGAATGTCTTTTATTTTTTACTGAAGTATGCCTTCCTTTGTTTTTGCTTGTTGGCAATTAAGAAAAACGCTTCTGTGTCTGTGTGCCTCTCAATCTCCAAGAAAAACAGGTGGGAATTGGTGCCAACAGGCTGAAACATGCAGCTACAGCCTTCAGTGGCGAAAGCTCAGATTGGAACAGGGCTGCTCCAAGTCCCAGGTGGCTGATGAGAGACATGGTAGTTTGGGGGTAGGGATGAAAACTGACCATAGGCTGTGGAACATGAAGGCTCTGGATTTTCATATCTATTTAGACTGCATTAGGAGATGCACAGGATCAATATCAATTAGAGACTGATAATATCAATTCAGGTATAAGCAGTAAAACAACGTGGAGAAAAATAAACCTTTTCTTTTTGGTGTTGTTTAGTGTTCATATCATCTCACTTTGATTACACTCCTGAACCTGCTCTAATTAACCACATCAGAATTGAAGAGTTAAAGGAAAATGATGCACAGCAGCTGGAATTGTTAGGGTGTTTTGCATGTTAATGAGCCCTCTGGTGCTGACTTTCTGAACTGCAGATCCTGAAAGATTGAAGAAGCCCCTAGAGACTTCAAAGTCAGCAGCAAGCCTCCAAGTTTCCGAGCGTGTTAGTGGGCTCCAGTGAGGGCCATCCCTGAAAAGGCCATGGAGGGCAGGACCAGAAAAAGGACCATCCCTGGGAGCTGGTGAAGCAGGAAGTCAGAGGCACTGCTTAGAGGTGGAAAATCATGCGTGGAATGTGGCTGTGAAAACCCTTGATATGTTTCACCAAGCAGGACAGCCAAGCCCTGACACCCGTCTGCTGGGAAAGGAGACCTGTTACCTCACGGGATGCATGCAGATCTTCTGGGGAGCAGTGGTATGTGGGGCTGTGCAATGCCAAGTGCAGGACAGGATTAACAGAGGGTGGGTGAGGAGGCAACAACACCCTGGGGCTGTAAGAACCTGGTGTCTTCTCATGGGCCTCAGTGGAAGAGACAGCAGCCAGGGTGGAGAGGATAAGGATCTCAGTTGTGTTGGCTGGTGGTGGTCTCACCTGCTGCAATGCCCTCAGTCATCCCCATTGCAGGCTGTCCTACACTGTCCTATGCCTGTGCTGGTTTCCCCGCAGACTTTAGCTACGTCCCCATTTCCCCACCACACTTGGACCCTGGGATCTGCCAAGCCATAATGATGCCCTTCTGTCCTTACTGGCTGTTGCTTCAAACACAAAGCTGTGGTCAAGCAAGGATTGGCCAATGCCTGTGAGTGCCCCACAGCCTGTCTGCCTTCTTCCAATACCCTGATCACGCTTCTCTTGCATCCAAGCTATCACAGCCCCACTCTTGCTTGAATCTTCTATTTCTCTCTATATGCCAACCCTGAAATACATGTCCTCCTTCTGTTGCCTCAAAATCAAAACTCAACTTATTTCACTTCAGCAGGATGCCCCGCTACCCCTGCCACTACTTCAAGTCTGCTACCAAAGATTCAGAAAGCTATGTTGCATGTGTTTGTGTTTTGGAAGATAAATGCCTTAATTTTTATTTATTTTTTTTAATAGATACTGATACACCTGGGGAAATCTCAAAACCACATATTGATGGATTCTTGATATGCTCAGGCCTGTATGTATGGGGGCACATATAAATCATCCCTGCACCTGATGTGAATTATTTCTGTGGTCAGGGAGAACCTGAGAGCTCTTGCTAAATCGAAAGCATGAAGGGGAAGGGAGGGACAGCATCACTTAGGGTGGAAGGGACCTCAGGATGTTTTTGGAAAAACCTCCTGCTCAAAGCAGGGCCACACCAGATTACTCAGGGCTTTATCCAAAGACACCTTAGTCACTTTCTGGGATACAGCCTGGCACAAACTCCCTGGGAAACAGCTTCCAGCATTTGACTAACCTCACGCTGGAAATGTATTTCTCTATATGTGCACTACCCACCTTGTTTCAGCCCATTGCCTCTTGTCCTTGTGTCTTGTACCATGGACACGAGCCTGACTCAGTCTTCCTGGGAACAATGCAATGCTGCTACATGTTTTGCCCAAGATCTTCCTTTCTCCAGGCTGGACAAGCCCAGCTCCCTCAGCCTCTCCTCACACCTAAAGTGTTCCTGCCTCGGACCATTATGGGGGCCCTTTGCTAAACTGGCTCCAGCTTGCCAACACCTTTCCTATATTGGGATCTGAAATCTGTACACAGTGTTCCGCATAATCTCTTCCCTCAATCGCTTGGCCGTGCTCCTGGTCATGTAGCGCAGGGTGATCCTGTCCTTCCTTGTGCCAGGACACACAGCTGTGTCCTGTCCATCTTGCTTTCCACCAAGACCTTTCCAAAAGGCCTCCTCCCAGCCAGGCAGCCCCCCGCCTGTGTCATTGCCAGGATTAGTCCCCTGCAGGGACAGAAACTGGCATCTGACCTTGCGGGAATTCATGACTTTCATGCCAGTGCATGCTCTCCTCTTCCTTGAAGCCTTTCCCTGAGCACAGGACCTGGAGACCATTTCAGTAAAGGCTCAGGCACAGCAGGCATTCATTCCTTCAGCCCCAGCTGTGTCTGCTGTTATTAAATCACCTTGCCCAGTCAGCAGCAGGCCTGCATTTTCCTTGTTCAGCCTTGGTCTCTCAGAAGTGACCAAAGGTCTTCTGTTTGCTTCTGAATTCCCTTGCAATCAGCATCTCCAGGTGAGCTTTTCTTTTCCTACACACATACCTCCACAACAAAGGCAATATATAGAAATTCCCGCTTTGTACCTGTCCTTGCTGAAAGCTCCTGGCAGCTGCTTCTGTCCCTGTTCTGGCCCAGACCCACTGCCCATACGTGGTCTTACAGCCCCACTCTGCAGGCACAGCATGGGGGAGGGGAGCATCAGGGGTGGGAAAGTTCTCCCCATTTGTGATCCCAATGGCGGCCTTCAGATCACAGTTCCTCCATCACCCTCCTACTTTTGCAGCTGCCCCAGCACCCGACCCCTGCCCTGCCCCAGCCTTGTCCCATGTGGAGCTTTGCAGACAGCTCTGCGCCAGGGTCTGCCAGGGTCTGGGGAAGGAGCAAGGCTGGGCAGGGCTGTCTGTTCCCCCACACCAGCCCTTGGCCCAGCAGGAAGGTGGAGGTGGCCTCACAGCCAAACTTACCCGTAAACCTGGAATAACTGGCAAGTGCTGGACATGGCCAAAAAGAGATGTTGGGAGTGATGAAGACCCCGAGCCACCTTCCCTGTCTGACCACACCACAAGGGCACCGACCGGCCTCTTCTGTGCTCTGCACCTGCGTGTCTTCCATGCTTGCCGCAAGCCCTGCCTCTGCACCACAAACCCCCGGTGTGAGTCCTTGCTCTGCGTGGTCACACACTGCAAGCTCTACACTGATACTTTTCTCTCCTGGGCGCTTTCCAGCCCAGACCAGCTCCCCCTAAACTCTTCCCACTTCCCCTGACCTCTCTCCACGTTCCCTGCCCTCTCCCCAGCACAGCCCAGTCTGGCATGGCCCCACACCAGTGCCCACCACAGGGTGCGGCAGAGCTCTGGGCACTCACCCCACAGCCCCAGACCCTCTGAAGGGCACAGCAGCTCCTCGGGGGCGGAGAGGGGCTGAGGCCCAGAGGCTGGGGGGCATCTGTGGCACAAGGCATGGGGAGATCCACTTGTCTGATGGAAATGCTGCAATGGAGGCCAGCTCTGTCACACAAGTGCCTGCGGCCACAGGCCTGCCACACAGCAGGACTCTAACCATGCTTGAGGAGCACTCAGGTCTTCCACCAACCAAAGGGTTCAGAAGGAAAGCATGGAAGTGGGAAGAGAGCAGCTGGGGAAAGACCAAGCGCTGGTGCTCCCTGGCACTGCTGCTGTGCCTGGACTCTTTTCTTCTTCCCCTCTGCACACAGGCACTGCTCCCTGCAGCTGCAGAGAAGGTCTTGGAGGAAGGATCTCAGAAGAACAAGTCACTGCAGGGCCCTTTATTTTGTTTAAACACACAGAGGGCATAGCTCATTTGCACAGCCTCCAGGACACAAAATCTGGATCGACTGTGAATTAGAAACCAGAGGAAGACAGACATTTCTTTGTGGAAAGCTTTCAGATAAGTAAAAGAAAGTGAAATAGAAGAAATAAAAACCACACCCAAAAATCACCATAAAAAGACCAGCAAAAGACAGGTTTGGTCTGCAAAGAGATATAAGTACTATGCAGAAGACAAGAGGCAGTTTATTCCTACTGAAAAGCATCCAGTGATTAGTTTTCTCAGGGCATCCTTGATCTCATGGTTTCTCATGCTGTAGATGAGGGGGTTCACGGCTGGAGGCACCACCGAGTACAGAACTGCCACCAGCAGGTCCAGGGATGGGGAGGAGATGGAGGGGGGCTTCAGGTAGGCAAACGTGGCCAGTGCTTACAAACAAGGAGACCACAGCCAGGTGAGGGAGGCAGGTGGAAAAGGCTTTGTGCTATCCCTGCTCAGAGGGGACCCTCAGCACAGCCCTGAAGATCTGCCCATAGGACAGCACAATGAAAGCAAAACACCCAACAGCTAAACAGAAAGAAAATACAAGTACCCCAACTTCCCTGAGGTAGGCATCTGAGCAGGAGAGCTTGAGGATCTGGGGGACTTCACAGAAGAACTGGTCCACAGCATTGCCTTGGCAGAGGGGTACTGAAAATGTGTTAGCTGTGTGCAGCACAGCATTGAGAAACCCACTGCCCCAGGCAGCTGCTGCCATGTGGACACAAGCTCTGCTGCCCAGGAGGGTCCCGTAGTGCAGGGGTTTGCAGATGGCGACGTAGCGGTCGTAGGCCATGACAGTGAGAATAAAGTACTCTGCTGAGATCAAAAAGACTAAACAGAAATGACCTGGGCAGCACATCCTGGGTAGGAGATGGCCCTGGTGTGCCAGAGGGAGTTGGCCATGGCTTTGGGGACAGTGGTGGAGATGGAGCCCAGGTCGAGGCAGGGAGAGGTTGAGGAGGAAGAAGTACATGGGGGTGTGGAGGCGGTGGTCACAGGCTACGGCGGTGATGATGAGGCCGTTGGCCAGGAGGGCAGCCAGGTAGATGCCCAGGAAGAGCCAGAAGTGCAAGAGCTGCAGCTCCCGCGTTGTCTGCAAAAGCCAGGAGGAGGAACTGTGTGATGGAGCTGCTGTGTGGACATCTGCTGCCTCTGGGTGTGGAGCACTGAACAAGGAGGCAAGGGCAGTGACATGTTAGCCCATAATTCTTTGAGCAATATCAAAGACATTTCTCACACTACATGCTCACTGCACCTTTTTCATTTCAAACAGATCTCTGTTCAGCTGTGTTGATGGAGCTCTGCATGGTGCTGGCTGAGGTGTGCTGTGAGAAGCAGGACCTCTGCCTACTGGTTGCCAAGGAATCAGCCCTGCTCTGCAGCAGTGGGTTTCTGGGAATGGTGTCCATCAGGAGAGGTCAGTCCTGGTGTTTTGAATTGGTCAGATGATACTGCTCCTAATGAAAAGTGTCAACATCTGCACTCCCAGGGCTAAGAAAACAGAATCCGAGCATGTTTGAGAAGAGGGCGGTTTTTAACAGCTCTTCCCTATGTCACCTGGTAATATTCCTGGATTTCGGAAGCCTTCAGCATTTCTGCTGCAGTCTGGGAGAACATCATGAGCCAGGCAAGTCAGGAGGATTGCCTGTGGCTTCGTGCAGAGAGAGGGGAGCTGCTCTGTCCTTCTGTCTAGTTCCCACTTCCACTGTGCTTGCACCTGTCTGAGGTGGAGGGTGATCACGCTCCCATATTTTACCCTGAAAAGCCACCAGACACTACTGAGAGCAGAGACATCCACTGCAGACCACCAAATGTCTCACCCTTTCTCAAAGTCTCAGCACCCTGCTTCTAGGCAAGGAGACACTGGGCTCATTTCACCAGCCCAAGAGCATTTCCTCAGTCATAGCATCTCTGTGCTTCTCCATGGGGCTTTCTGATAACAGAAAGCTGCTGTGAGACAGGTTTGCATCCTGCAGGGCAGCTCACAGCTTGGAAGGACGCTCTGAGGTGACAGCCAAGTGACCTACTGTGCTGGCATCTCTGTAAGGGAGAATCAGCTCTTTCCCCAGCCCCACAGACAGCATTGCCCACAGCCCCAGAGCTTGGAGGAGAGCTTGGACACCTGTAAGCTTGTTCCCTTGGACACAGCTGCATGGGAGGACCCATAAGATGAGTGTGTGACCCTGCAGCTGAAACTCCCACCCCAGAGAGCCTGACAGCAGAAACAAGGTAACAGTAACACAGACAAGTGGAGAACCAAGGAAAAAAGCAGTGATGGTCTGTCTCAGAGAGGCAAAGGGAGAGGCAGCAGGGAAATCAGGAAAGAGTTACCCTTCCCCAGCTGTGCATGCCACCTCCCAGGCACCAGCACAGCCAGGCAGTTGTTCTCAGTCCCTGTGCTCTACTTCAGGAGGCTCCTGTCAGACTGACTGATCCCTCAGAGTTACAGCTCCCGAGTCTCAGTGAGCTGTTCAAGCATGACAGCTCCTTTTCCATTTCTCTCAAAACTCCCCAAGAGTAGGAAACTGAAAACACAAACTCAGGAAACTCTTAGGTTTTTAGCAATCCCTGCTTTGACCTTCCCCTTGAAAAGTGGCCTCAGAAATGCCCCGGGGCTGATCTGGAGCTGTGAGCAGACCTGACCCACACAGCACCCTCTTGTCAGCAGAAGGACCCTGCCCTGCTGCAAGTTGCTTCTTCCACCCACAGCTTCTCCCCACTCTGCTGTTGGAGCTCCCCAGGCAGGCTGAGTACTTACCCTGACCAGCGGCAGAGTCCCTGCCCCAGCACACAGCCCCCTGGGGTGCAGGGACCCTGCTCAGCAGGACAGCCCTGGGCACCCCTGGCTGCACACCCAGCTTCACACTCCGCAGCCATCCCCGGGTGAAGGCAGCTGACATGCCCTGTCCCTCTGAGGGTGCAGCAGGGAACCTCTGCTCCAAAGCGCGTCCTTTTTCTCTACACTGCACAAACTGTGAGAGTCCTCCTGACAGATCCCATAGGCTGTGGGATGTGCCAGGTTTAAGAGGTCATTCCAGGAATTGCCCTGCAGCCAGAGACTTACCCTGTGAAGGGCTGTGAAGATTTTTCTCCAAGTCATCTCTCCTCTCTCCTCCCACCCCAGACTGCCTTTAACCTCACTCTCTTCCTCACTTCTCTCCCCTCAGTGCCTGCAGGCAGTGCCCTCAGCCCTGCTGCGCTTTGCAGAGGAGCTGCTCCTGGGCAGAGCTGTCTCTCTGAAATGCTGCCTGCTTGCCAGGAGCTCCCTCCACCCCAGGAGCCCAGCCCAGCTCAGCAGCAGAGGACCAGCCCAAGGCAGCACTTTCTCTGCCCCCTCTGGGCTCCCTCCTGGTGTCCCTGGGGCTCCAGGGGAACCTGCTGGGAAACAGGCTGAAGCAATCACTGGTGTTGCTTCCCTCAGCTAGGGAGAGACACTTCTTTCCTGTAATAAAATTCTCCTCTCGGAGACAAACTTCCATCTACATGCCACATTTTTTGGTCATATTGTTACACAGGATCCCCAGAGAGAGGCAGGCAGGGATCTCCTTTACCCCTGCTGAGGGAAGGGATCCATGGGACAATGGAGGCAAATCATCCTGCCTTTCTACTCATGGCATTGGAAGGAGGCTCAGCTGCCTCCCATGCACACCACAAAGCCACAGGAGGTGGGATTCCTCTTGCCTCAGTTCACGTGTGAGCAAAATAGACACCTGCATGTGAGCTCCTTGTCTCAGCTCCCATCTGAATTAAGGGAGAGCAAAGGCAGGAGTCAGGTGTTCAGATGCAAATCCCTGGTGACATTTGAACGGCCAGAGGTGGTCCAAGATACATGTAGGTAACAGCAAACTGTAACGGAGAAGTTCATAGAGACAGGGCAACATCTTGGGAATCATGTATGAGCCTGGTGGGAACTTCCTTTGGCCAAGTGACATGGCAGCTTATGCCCAACTAAAGGCCAAAAGAACCTTTTCCTACTCCTTATCTTCATGGCACTTGACACAGGTATTCATATGAACGCTTGCAGTCATGTACCATAGCGAGAGCTGGGTCTCTCTCTTTTCCATCAGCTGAATTTACTATACCTCCACTGACTATAGTGTCATGTGTCCCAGGTTCGTCCCCACACTGCCTAACAGAATTCAGGGCACGTACTCTGTTTCATGTCCAAATCCAGGGCCACAGAGCTACACGAGATGCCAAGGCTGGCAGGGACCTCACAGGAGCTGCAGGAAAGCAATTCCCATTCAGGGTGGGTGCATCACAGATGTCCCAGACGGCATCACAGAGAGTGCGATTTGGTGCCTGTTTGCCATACACTAAAGGCATCAGTCAGAGGCATCAGTCGTCAGATGCCATCATGAGGCAAGGTCTGCTCCTTCTTCACCCAAGAGCTGCAGGCATTCCATGAACAGGAAGCATGTCACACAGGGGTTTTTACTCACTCCCTTGATGGTCCAGTCAATGAAAAGACCAAGAATTTTCAGAGTGTGCCTGGATACATCTTGTCTTCAAGGACATCATCCTCCAAGCACAGCAATGGTCCATGTCAAAACTCGGTGGAAGCTCAAAAAGGGTTTCAAGGGCACCAAGATGAACTTTTGGTACTTCAGGAACTGTTACAGAAGCAAAAGAGATAAGGTAGGACCACTGCTGAAATGAGGAAGAGTAGCTCTAGATAGATCTGAGGTACTCTACGTCACAGCCTCGGTTAATACCAGCAAGGTCTCCCAGGCCTTTGAGCTGTGAGGCAGGACTCTGGAGGAGAACAACCAGCAGTGGATGGGGATCAAGCGCGGGGTTACTCAAGCAAACTACACCCTTACCAGTCCATGGGAACCATAGGGGCTGCATCCAAGGGTGCTGAGAGAGTGTTTTTTTTTCTCGAGGAGGTGCTGGTCTGGTATGACCCCAGTAAGAAAGGAACTCGGACACAGTGAGCTGCATTTTAAAATTATGCTCATCATCATTAACACTATAAGGAGAGAATCATGCAGATCATCTTAGGCCCCTTTAGATGGTGAGAACCCCAGGTGGTGTAGCATTGAACAGGGCCTTCTACCTGAATGCAGCAAAGCATGCAGACCCCATCCATAGAAAACAGTCTCCTCTTTTGGTCATCCAAGCTACTATAGGATTTCCTTACAAGGAACAACTCTACTCATCGTCTCAACAGTCAAACAGAAATGATGTTTTTATGAGAATGTTTTGCTGCACGGTTAGATACAGGCAAGGCCACGCAGGAGGCATGATGTCCAGTACAGAGTGGGACCTGCCTGCAGGCTCGTGTGTGATAATATGCTGCTGAGGTTGTCCTGTGGCCCAGGGATCTGTGCAGTATTACACAAGTTTGATGGCCGTGCTGGACGCGCAGCAGGGTGCAGCGCAGCGCAGCCCTAAGAACTCGATGTTCAATCTTTTTCTGGTCAGGACCAGTGTTCAGGTTTCCCTGTGAGAAGTCTGCGGTCCACTACGCTGCCACAGCTGAGATGCCGTGGCCCAAATGTGCACTGCCAGGAGGAGCTGGAGACGCGTGGCTTGTCACAGAACTGTGATGGTTTTGGATGAAATGAGACGTGGTGGGACAGCTTGCTGAGCTGTGGTGCTGCAATGGAGGGCTACAGGCTCTGCCCAGGGAGCAGCAGGGAGGATGAGGACTATGTCCCCTGTATGAAGGGGAAGCTTGGATTTGTGGGGGTCCTCTATGTGACAGACAACAGGTTGGGTTAGCTTTTGTCATTTAGGATGAGAGCAGGAGTCAGCAGGAGTGACCTGGTGTTTGCAGTTACAAACTGCTTGCTCAGGGAGAGGAAACAGAAAAGGTCTTTTGTCAGCAGCCCCAGGAAGTCTCCAGGTTCATGAGCAGGTTCCTGTGGTGAACAACTTTAAGTGCCCTGGCATTCCCTGGCAAGGCAAAGCAACAGCGTGCCAACAGCCTGAAGTTGGCTATTGGGACAACTTCTTCAGCCAGCTGCCAGGTGGGCCACCAAGGGTGATTCTCACCTGGACCTGATCCTGGCCAACAAGGAACAGCTGGTTAGGGATGCAATGATATTCAGTGTCAGTCTTGGCTGTCATGGCCATGAATTAGGGGTTATCACTCACTAAAGGGCAGTGAGTAAGGCCAGCAGGAGAGCACAGACCTGGGACTCCAGAGGAGAAGACTTGGACAAACTCAGGAGGCTGAGACAAGTGGTGCCATGGGAAGGAGCTCTGAAGAGTGAAGGAGCATGGGAAATCTGATAGGCCTTACAGGACAGCCTCTTCCAAGCACAGGAATGATCTCCCCAAATACCCTTGAAGAGAAGCAACCATCTCCGAGGCTGCTTGTGTGAACTGACTGAGCTCCAGGGCAAGAAGGCAGCAGGCAGGAGGTGGAAGCAGGGAAAGCTGCAGACAGAATGTCGAAACCTTGTCCCAGGATGTAGGGATGATGCCAAAGCCAAAGGTCCCATTGTCTTGAGAGATGCAGGGCAGGATAGAGGCAGCAAGATGAGCTGATACTGGTTCCTTAACAGTAAAAGAATAGACAGGGATCATGTGGGCCTGCTGCTGAGCTCCCTAAGTGTAGGAGCAGGTAAGGCTGAGGAACTTAATGACTTCTTTGGCTGTGACTTCTGCCAGGCCTTTGTGACTGGCAACAGGACCCTGGAGGAAAGCAACCAGCAGTAAGTGGGGATCAAGTCAGAGGTTACTTGAGCAATCTCAGTGTTGAACAGCCCCTGGGAGCGGAGGGGAATCATCCAAGGCTGGGGAGGGAGCAAGCCAATTTTGTAGCGAGGCTCACTCTGCATCACTTTTGACGGATCATGGAGATCAGGACAAGTGCTTGATGCCTTGCCAAAAAGTTGACAGCTCTCTTCCAACACAGGCCAGAGGATGACCAGGGGAAGAAAAGGCTGTTTGACCTCATATTGCAGAGCAGTGTGTCCCTCGAGCATGTCCTCCTGGATGATATTTCTGGGAAGATGTAGGAGGTGACTGGGCATGGCCAGCATGGATTTATCCAGGGTGGACCATGAGAGACCAACCTCATGGCTTTCCAGGATGAAAGGACTGGATTTCTGGATGAGGGTGGATGATCAGTGGGTGTCTTTTATTATATTATTGCATACAGGACATCTGGAAGGATGGAGGGAGGAAGGAGGGATGGATGGATGGATGGAGGAAGAGATGGGCGGAACTGAGATTGATGGTTCAGCCTCAGAGGGTCATGAAATATTGGTCCCGCTCTGCCTGGAGGCCTGTAAGAAGTGGGCACTGCAGACGTTTGCATCTTGACTGCGTGCCTCAGCCTGGGAGATGGGGCTTCCCCCTGCTGCGGGTGGCTCTGCCAGGCCAGCCACATGGGTGTAGGTGGTGCAGACTCTACTTGAAGACATTCCTGTAACCCAAATACATTGGGATGAATGCAGAATTGGCTATTCAAAATCAAGCATTTCATTCACTTAGTCTCTTTGCTTTGACATCTTCTCACTTTGACCACACTCCTGAAATGTCTCTAATTCACCACAGAAAAATTGAAGCCTTGTATTGGGTCTGGCTGAGATGGAGTTAATTCTCCCCATAGCAGCCCTCGTAGTGTTGTGCTCTGCACTGGTAGCTAGAAAGGTGTTGATAACACACCAGTGTTTTGGCTACTGCTGAGCAGCGCTGGCACAGCATCAAGGCTGTCTCTCCAACATTTTTGCCCCCTCCACGGCAGGCTGGGGCTGGGCAAGATCTTAGGAGGGGACATAACCAGGACAGCTGACCTAAACTAACCAAACAGATATTCCATACCATATGACGTTAGCTCAGCTATAAAAGCTAAGTAAAGGGAGATGGAAGGGGAGTATTTTCGTCTTCTGGAGGAACCACTACACGTACTGAAGCCCTGCTTCCCAGGAAGTGGCTAGACATTGCCTGCTGATGGGAAGTAGAGAATAATATCATTTGATTTTCTTTGCTTTTGCGCGCGACCTTTGCTTTCATTTTATTAAACTGTCCTTATCTTGACCCACGAGGCTTTTCTTATATTTTCTCTCCCCTGTCCAGCTGAGGAGGGGGAGTGATAGAGTGGCTTTGGTGGGCAGCTGGCACCCAGCCAGGGTCAGCCTACCACAAGACTAAAGGCAAATTATGCCCAGGCTTGGCAACTTGGGGTGTTTTGCATGCAAATGAGCCCTCTGGTGCCGAGCTCCTGAACTGCAGCTCCTTAGAGACTGACCAAGCCTCTACAGAAGTCCAAGTCAGAAGCAAACCTCCAGGTTTGTGAGGGTGTTAGCAGGCCCTGCTGAAGTCCGTCACTGAAGAGACCATGCAGGGAATGAGCAGACAAAGTTCCTGTCCCTGGGGGTTGGTGCAGCAGGAAGTTGGAGGCACTGGGTACAGGAGGAAATTTAAATTTAGAGGTCACTGTGAATGTCCTTGATGTACTTCAGCAAGCTGGATGGTGAAGCCCTGACCCCCATCCCCTGGGGAGGAGTTTCCTTTCCTCCTTGGGATGCTCAGGGCTTTTCCTGGGAAAAAAAGGTGGGATGTGACGTGGGAGTGTGTGATGCCAGGTGCTGGTCATCGGTAGGCCACCTCGCAGGGTCTGTGGAGGGTAGGTAAGGAGGCAAGAGGCACTAGAGGTGTAAGGGTCTCGTGTCCTATAGGGAGTCTGTTCTCGTTTTGCCTGGGATAGAGTTAATATTCTTTCTAGTAGCTGGTATAGTGTTATGTTTGGGATTCAGTATGAGAAGCATGGTGATAACACACTGAGGCTTTCAGCGGTTGCTAAGTAGTGTTTATACTAAGTCAAGGATTTTTCAGCTTCTCAGGCCCAGTCAGCAAGAAGGCTGGATGGGCAGGAGAAGCTGGGAGGGGACACAGCCAAGACAGCAGAACAAGCTGGCCGAAGTGATATTCCATGCCATGTTATGTTATGCCTAGTATATCAACTGGGGCAGTTGGCCGGGGGGGAGCGGATCGCTGCTAGGGAACTACCAGGGCATCAGTCAGTGAATGGTGAGCAACTGCATTGTGCATCACTTGTTTTGTATATTCCAAGCCTTTTATTATATTATTGTCATTTTATTGTTGTTATTATTATCATTATTCTTTTCTTCATTTCTGTCCTTTTAAACTGTTCTTATCTCAACCCACAAGTTTTACTTTTTTTCTCAATTCTCTCCCCGAACCCACTGGGTGGGGGAGAAGCGAGTGAGCAGCTGCCTGGTGCTTAGTTGCTGGCTGCAGTTAAACCATGACAGGGTCTCAGTGGAAGAGACAGTAGCCGTAGCCAGGAGAACAAGGGTCTCTGCTCTTTTGGGGTGTCCAAGCCCCACCAAGGCCCTGGCCATCTCCCCCACAGTTACACTGTCCTGTGCCTGTGCCTGTGCCTACTTCCTTGCTTCCAACACCAAGCCGTGGTTTTCTAAGGATTTGCCAATGCCTGTGAGCTCCCCACAACACAACCCATCCCGTTGCTTCCAAAGCCTTGCTAATGCTCATTTATCCCCAAGATTTCCAAGCCCCAGACTTGCTAGAATCCTCTATTGTGCTCCACATCCCAGCACTGAACTGCACATCCTCCTTCTTCTGCTGTCACCTCAAATTGCAAGCTCAACTTATTTCACTTCAGCGTGACACCCCGCCAACATTTCAAGCCTTCTCCCTGCCTTTAACACACTCACTGCTACACCTACACGGCTCTCTCCCTGCTTGCCCTTGTGTCTCACATATCCTTCCTCTTCCCCTGCAGTGACTGTCACGTCCCAATTTCTCAGGATGACAACTCAGGTTTGCTGATTCCCAGGTCAGGACTAAGGTGAAATGACACCAGGGATCCTTTAACTCACCAAACTCAACTTTTATTCGCTCACAACAAGAACTGGCGTGAAACTATGTCAGTAAACTGTAACACGTGCTAACCATACGTCACTAAAGATATACTACAGGCCTTGCTTATCTGGGGATCAGTTCAGGGAAGACAATAAGGAGAGCCCTCCCGCTGAGTCATGAGGTTCAGAGTGGACCCCCTTGCTTTCTAGACTCCCTCTCAGTGAGGAGCTCATAGGCCAGTTTCCCCATGCTCCTTAGACATGGGAAGTCCCCTTGCTCACATGGCATCCAGCATAACCCCCATGCCCTTCTCCCCAGGGAACTCCTCAGCCAGTCATGTCACAGCCTGTCCCAATGCACGAGGTTATTCTGGCCCAGTGCAGGCTTTTCCCCCTTTGCCTTGTAAAACTTCTGGAGGTTTCTGTTGGCCAAATCCACAAGTGTCTCACGGTTCCTCTGGGATGAAAATCCAACATGAGAGCATTTAAGGTTTGTGGGACAGTGCCTCAAGCCAGAGATGAATAGGGAGAATTACAGGACGCTGCAGGTAATGAAAGAGAAGGACGTGCTTGATGGAGTTGCTTACCAAGGTGGGAAATGCCACAGTAACCATCTCAAAAACACCAGAAGAGGGTATGAAACAAGTAATACATGGGCAATGGGGAAAAGATTATCAGGGTAGTTGTCCCGATCCAATATCGGGGAGGGTTCTTAAACAATCCCAAGAGTGAGATTTAAGACACAAACAAGGTCAGATGCCATAAAACCTTTTAAGTTTTATTTCTTGTAACAACTGATAATAGCGAAAGGACAGACGGAAAAAGAAAGGAAAAAGGCAGACCTAAGCAAGAAAACAGAAGAGATGCAACAAGACTAGTCACCACTACCACGAAGCCAGCGACGTCCCATTGGCTCGGTCTCGGTGCAGATGATGGGGTAAGCTCCGAGCTCCAAGCTCCAGCAGAGAGATGATAACAAAATCCCAGCTCCAAGCGCTGATTTTTCTTCTTTTCGAGAGAGGAGTACGCAGTCCTTTTATTGTTCTAGTCCCCACAATTTTCTCTGAAGAACCCACTCATTTCCACGGAGCTCATTGTCATACGTGCCGCCCCGTGTTCCTCCATGCGCGCATGCCCAAGTGTTCACGGTGGTCCTATCCGTTCATACTGCAGCTGTCACATACTCTGGCCCACTCATGCTAACTGCGGCCTACTTATGCTAACTCTAAATAATCAGGCTGAAAGAAATGTTCCCCGTTTTCCATGAAATCTCCCACAATTCCCCTTTTGGTTTTTCTGCAAGCCAAGTTACACGAAATGCTTTTGCAATCATACGTTCAACTATTTTTATGATACGTGGTACAATCATTACAACTGCTAATATTACAATTAAAATAACTAAGGCATGCATAAGCAAATCTTTCAACCATCCCATAATTCCCAAACTTGTTAGCGATCCACTTAACCCTGTGTCAGTTATGGTGAGCCTTTTACTGTGAATCATATTGATATCGGCTGTTAGTAACGTAAGTTGTCCGAGGCTACATGGCCTCCCGTTAAGTTTCGATGGAATTACTCTTCCATGCTCTATTCGTTTGCCTTTTCGGAAAGCGGCTCTGCCGAGGCCCAGGGCTGTGAGATGCTGCGTCTCTGGGAAAGCACAGATCCCCGGTGCTGTTGTGCCTGTAGATAGGGCGCCAAGGGAAGGTGAAGAGCAGCAACAGCTTTCAGGGCTGGGCCCTTCCTTGTGGGAGCAGGAGCCAGACGTTTCCCTTTTCGGAAAGAGGCATTGCTGAGTACCAGGGCCATGAGATGTTTTGTCTTTGGGAAAGCACAGATCCCCAGTGCTGTTGTGCCTGTAGATAGGGCGCCAAGGGAAGGTGAAGAGCAGCAACAGCTTTCAGGGCTGGGCCCTTCCTTGTGGGAGCAGGAGCCAGACGTTTCCCTTTTCGGAAAGAGGCTTTGCTGACTCCGAGTGCCATGAGATGCCCAGCCCTGAAAGCTGTTGCTGCTTTGGTGTTTTTGAGATGGTGTCACGGTCCACTCGGTGGACTCGTGATGGTTCGTTTGCTACGATCTCGAAAGTGCAAAATTAAGGTGACCAACACCAAAGGGGATAGCAGTAATCACACAGTAAAACTTTATTGTATTGCCTGTGAAGAGGCACGCGATAGTTAGAGATGGGTGAGAGAAAGGAGAAAAGTAAAGTTAAGTTTAGAGAGAGGAGGAAAAGAGGTTATAGCTACCACCGCTGATCTCAAGACGTCCTAACGGTCCCGGGTCCAGCTAATGCTGCGTCGTCGATCGTCGTGGTCCTTGGTGGGGAAGCTCCAAATTCCCATTGTTCAGAAGTCATCTTTTATGCTTAGTAACACACCTTGCTCCACCTCTGCCTCAGGAGTCTCCGCCCTTCTCAGAATACAATTATCATATCTCCGCCCTTCTCGAGCGAGGCTATCACGCAGGCGCAGGGTCAGTGTCTGAGGCGTGGTAAGTCTTGGAGGCGGGTAGCCTTCGACCAGGAGGTGTGTTTTGGTATTATAATGAAGCAAAGTTCGTCTAGAGTTCATGATTTCTTCATCGATGTTATGGCAACAGGTGCAATCCATCCTTTTTGACAGTAGCTATGCGGTTATCTCTAGCGGTTCTAGCCAGGTACCTTCCAGGAGCCTTGTACCGCACATTCTGTCCTTGGGATTGGCCGCTGCGCTCCAAACAGGCCGTTGTCAGGTAATGTACTGTTCATGTTCCTGATGACAATGTTGAGACAATGCTGATTTTCTGACCGACTCTTACACCACCCCGTGGCTCAACATGGTCGTCAGGACGTCAGGACTGCTTAGTGGTAACATGATAAAGAAGAGGAAGAAGAAAAGGAAAAGAAAAGACAGAGAGAGAGAAAAGGAGAGAAGATAGAAAGGCAACTACAATTTGTATCAATTACAATCAAAATTGTTTATATATATAAAAAAAAAGAAAATCAATGAGGTTTCAAAACATCAATTGATTTGGGAATATCCACATTGGATGGAACATCAAGCATATTATATGTGTTCAGTACAGACATCAAACGCGTTAACCGATTCATCATTCTCCAGGCTATGACATACAATACTGCAGACAAAGCCAAACTGATCAAAACCAATGTCAAAAGAACCACAATGGGGTGACACAACTTGTTCAGGATGCCTGTAGCAGTAGGCGACCATCCGAAAAGTGTGTCCCACCATCTATGTTCTGCATCCTTTTGCACTCTTTCTAAAACTCGGTGTATTTCTTTCACATTGTGATGAACAGTTATTAAGGTTTTCTGTCTGTTTTCCCTAATTTTCTCCAAAATCTCAACCAAATCCTTGTGTTGTAATAACTGTTTTACCAAAGTGAGATTCATTCCAATGGGTATAGGCAACAATTCATGAATCAACATATAGTTAGATTGCAAAAGTTGGTGAGATGTGACCGGGGTCCGAATAGGAAAAGTCACATCCAACAATCTTAGTGAAATTACAAGCACAAAAATTTGAATGATTTTTAGTCTCCACAACTACCTTATCTACAGATAGAAAATCACAAACAGTCCTCAAACATACACAGCCTTTGCCGATGTATATGAGTACTGTTTCAGGGTTTTCATTAGGATGAATCTCAAAGTGGCAAATATTTTGTTCAGTATCCAAACAAATATCTTGTGCCTCAATTGCATTGCCTTCACAAACAAATCCTTGTTGTTCTCGTACAATACAAAATTCCAAATTAACAGTTTGCCATTTTTCATTCACCTTTCGGGCCCATACTCTATGCTCAAAAGGATAGAGTATAGTTCCGTTGTGGTTCAACCCTAATGCAATAACGGGATAAATTGGGTATATGGTAGCATTATATATAGTAAGCACAAAAGTTGTAGCTATGTTTGTAACGGGATCATAAGTAAAGTTTACCAGGTTCCACCAGGATTGGAGTTCCTTCTCAAAATCAGTGGCACTGTCCCAAATTATTTTCCGAATTTCAGTGGGGAGAGTGCCTTCTTCCCCTTCTCTTATAATTGAGGCGGCTACCGACTGCATCCATATTTGAGCCTGGATACAACTGAGAGCCAAAGAGACGTTATTCTGGATCACCCCAAGTGCATCAGTAATCAATTCGTGGTCCCTTACATTTACCTTTTCCCATTTTGGTAATATATTTGACAACAGCCACTGGTTAGTCCCCAAAGCCAATAAAGAAGACCGCAAAGGCTGTTGTAATTTAGCCAAATCACTAATTGAGGTAGCCAACTTGTTCATTATTACTTCTGAATCGATGCTATTTAAAACTCCCAATCCTGTACCCAAAACACCGGTTAGGTCTCTCTGTGTTCTTCTCATGGGAAGAGTTCGTTTTGCAGCCAGGTTGTCCATCCCTCGTAAGAAGTCTTTAGGAAAGGTGAGCAAGCTGGCTGAATGTCTGAAACATTGTTCTGCATAGACAATTCAACTCGTTTGAGAGACCACGCCGGGTTAAACAACATTTGTTGTAGGCCCGTATTTCTGATCACATACGGTCCAATTTCAAAAATTTTTGGGCTAAGCACAACAATTGGTTGGGTAGTAGGTATTACAACATCTATTTTAAATCCTCCCCAGTATTTAGTGTTATTTTTACCACACATAACTTTATAAGAGTATTGTACAGCTGTCAAGTTTAACCAACAGTCTAGGTTTTGATTTTTACACGACAAAATAGGGCCATGAGGTCCAATTCCATAACTGTTTGTGGATTCAATGTGAGATTCAGTGATCAGTCTGCATCTTATTGTGATGTTATTTCCTTGTACCACTGTAAAAGAGGGTATAACTTCATCTTTGTCAGTTAGCATAAAGAGGGTATCTATGCCATCGTGCGTGACTACTGCAACAAGCATCCTAGTTACAACATTCATTTTGAATTTAAATGTTAGGCCTGATAGCTCTCCGGTTGGTGGATTAGATCGCCAATTGCACACCACATAAACTGGCTTGGTCAAAGTGAAATTATACCAACAATCTCCTTGTTCCTTAAGACAGGATTTGGTGATTTCAACATTATTGGTACTTGGGTCTAGGGGGTAGTTACCGACATTCTTTTGACGGCAACATGTAATGAGAAATCCTGTTTGTTACATCCCCATTCTATTGTAGGACAGAGTTTCGCAGTGATGTTAGAACTAGGGTCCAATAGATTTCCAGAGATGGTAATTGAGGAGGCTTTCTCATAAAGAGATCCTTCCACCTTTCTACATCCCACTTGGATTTTTTCTCCAGTCATTCCAGTCAGGACACGGACCCAGTCTTTTTTGTCCCATTCCCCCCACTCAAGTGGGTGGTATACTTCAGAATCATGCATTACTACAGTGGCTAAGTTTGGGAAACGGTCTTTGGGATACTGTCCCATACTCCAAGTATACTGGACAATAGCTTGGGACCATGGCCATTCTGTATTCTTTTGGCTACAGATTAGTGGTAAAATACAAAAGAGTACTATCAATCTAGTTAAGTGATTCATAATTCATGCTGTTCTTGGCGTCCCTCGGAGTTCTTCTGCAAAACAAAAAGAAACAAAACTTGCCTCTCTGAGGCAAAAGAGATTAATACTATACAGAAAATTAAAATGATGGAATTATCCAGCGAGTATTTATCTGATGCTCCTTCCCTAGGGCATCGGATGCTACCCATGAGTATACAGTCAGTGGGGTTTTTAATACCAGTGGCACACTTCCTACAGTGGGAAGTTCTACTAGGACAGGTTGTCCAGGGAAATGTGCTGGATTCTTAGAATCATCTGGTCCCTTTAATGAGGGAAGTAGAGAGGGAGCCTTCGGGCAAAAGGCAGTAATTTTGGGGCATCCATTTACCCCCCATCTGTCATTTACACCTTTGACAGCTTCCCATAGGCGGGTATCCCAATTTCCCTCTTGTGGTTTCAAAAGTCGTTTTAAGAGACCATTTGTTCTTTCTACAATCCCATTGGCCTGTGGATAGTATGGAGTGTGGAAGACCCATTTAATCCCTTCGCTTCGTGCCCAATCCTGTACGATTTTGGCGGTGAAGTGGGAGCCATTGTCAGATTGTATTTCTTGTGGTTTTGGAAAAATTCCAAACCATTCACGCAGTGCTTTCACAGTTTTTTCTCCCGTAGCTTTGTTCAAAGCTTCGGCTTGGACTAGCCCTGATGTTATCTCCACTCCTACCAGCACAAAGCGTTTTCCTCCTGATTTCTTAAAGGGGCCGATATAATCTACCTGCCAAGCATCCCACAAGCCTTTACCCTCTCTTAAATGCAGAGGGTCATCCTCTAAGGGGTGTCTTTCGAGCCGTGTACGGCACTGTTCACAGGCTGATATGCAGGTTTTACACATTTCCCTAGTGACAGGCCAGCCCCGGGCAAGGGCTTCACGATACAAGTCTTTAGCTCCTGTATGTTTACATTTTATATGTAACCATTCTAGCAAACGATCCCAATCTTCTGTGATCTGGTCCTTTTGTACAGGAGCTAGTCTTGCTAATTCATCAGCTTTGTTGTTCCATTCTCCTGCCGAGCCCCCATCTACTTGATGAGAAGCTACCCATCCCACAGCAAAGTTCCCTTGTCTTGCAATGCTCAGGATTTCTTGCCACTTGTCCTTCTGCCACACTGAAATTCTGTTAACCTCCCATTCATTTTGCTCCCAGAAAGGGAGCCATTCAGTACATCCTTTAAACACTGCATAGGAATCAGTATATATATGGACAGGGGAAGCTGTTTGTGCTTCATGCTTGAAAACGCTCCATACTGCAATTAATTCTCCTACCTGGGCACTCCCTTCTCCCTCTGTTATTATCTGTTCTTTAGTAGTAGTGTGGAGGGCTACTGCCCGGTATTTCCACACTTTTCCTTCTCGCTTTGCCGAAGCGTCGGTAAACCAAGCATTCACTGACTGATCGTGGGAGAAAGGAGGGGCTACCTGAATAACTGAGATAGGTTTGTCTTGGCTGCCATCCCGGCTTTCTGTTTCTTGGATAGCTAAGTTTTTTAAAGCTCCTTCAGTCACTGAGAAAAGGTTACAATAGTGTTCAATCTGGGCATACCACTTTCGTACCGAGGCTCTCTGGGCCACCCCGTCAGGAGGGGGAGTCCCGTTAGTGACTGCTTTTATAACTTTGAACGGGCCTCTTAGCACAATTGGTTGCTGACGTGTAATTTTCTCCACTTCTATGAGAGCCATGCTAACCACAAACAAACCTTTCTCCCATGCAGTATATCTCTTCTCAGCATCCTTAAAGCCACGGGAGTAAAATCCTACAGGGCGGGTTGGACCCTCAGGACCACGTTGCCAAATGTGTACTGACAATCCTGTTGTGGCAAACCCCCATTCTACCTGAAAAGGGTCTGTAGGGTGGATAGGGCCAAGAGCCTGATGAGCTGTTGCTTCAAAAATTAACAATTGCATTGCTTCTTCCTGAGAAGCAGTCCATTCCCATTTGGCCCGTTTTCTCAGCAAATCATAAAGAGGTCTGGCAATGATAGAAAAGTCTGGGATATGTTTTCTCCAGAATACCAATAACCCTAAAGCATGCTGCAAATCCTTTTTTGATTCAGGCATTTTAATCTGATCTAGAGAAGTGAGGGTGTCTGGTGGGATACATGTCATTCCCCCTTTCCACCAAATTCCCAAAAACTTTACTTCTTGTGAGGGTTTTTGGATCTTTTCTGGGGGAATTTGCAAACCCAAGTTCTCCAAATGAGAAATTATGTTCTGTTGGGTTGCCCCCACCTCCTTTTCTTCATCTCCACCCACGAGAATATCATCAATATACTGGTAGACAGCTATGCCGTCGGCTTTTGGTATTTTCTCCAGTTCTTGGGCCAAAGCGTGGTGAGCTAGTGTAGGGGAATGTTTGTATCCCTGAGGCAGCCGGGTAAAGGTAAATTGTTGTCCCTCCCAAGTAAAAGCAAAACGATCTCTGTCTTCTGGTCGCAAAGGTATCATGAAAAACATATCTTTAACATCTATGGTTGCCATGATCGGATGAGCTTTTTCCTGAATTGTTATTACCAGTTCAGCCATATTAGGGACTGCGGCAGTCAGAGGCCCTGTGTTAGCATTCAGCCTTCGAAAATCTACTGTGAGCCTCCACTTCCCATTAGGTTTTTTCACCGGCCATACCGGCGAGTTGAAAGGAGAATGGGTATTTATCACCACTCCTTGTTCCCCGCATCTCCTGCATGACTGGTTTGATACCTTCCTTTGCTCCCAGGGGGAGGGGATATTGTTTAACACTAGTTACTTTGCTAAATGGCAGAGGGGGTGCAGTTTGAAGTAGCCTGATGTTCGGCTGCGGTGTCCCAAAAGTCCACAACAATCCTTCTGAATCCTCCCACCCCCTTCCTTTAAGGGCATCTATACCTAACAGGTTAGTCGGAATGTTCCCAACCACCATGTTAATAGTGATTGTGCCTTCCTCTCCCGGCAGCATCAGCTTTACCGGAACAACGTTCATAACTTCTGTTGACCCTAGAGCATTCAAGACACAAATATTTCGCTTAGAGGGAATCACCCCACACCTCTGTGCATCTTCCTCAGTCAGGGCAGAGATCTGTGCACCAGTGTCAATTAAAAAGGTTACGGGTGCACGCTTAGGACCTACAATAGCTGTAATCAATAAATCTCCTCTGTTAGTTTTAGTGAGCTGTCGGATATAAATCCATCCTCCGTTCCCCCGCCCACTGCTAAGGAACGGAGGTTCTAGTTTCCCTGCTGACTTTCCCCATTGCCCGTGCTCTCCGCGGGGGCGGCTGTGGGCATGACAGGAGAGATTTCTCTATTTGACCCTAAGTGCTGTGGGTGTTGTTTCGGACCATACCACTTTGATATCAGTTTACTCAGTTTATTAAGGGGTAAACCATCCATTACATCTCTGGTAACTCCCTTTTTAATTCCCAAAGCCCACCATTGCTGTCGAGTCAGGGGCTGTCTTCCTCCTCCCCCAGTGTTAGAGTAGGAGTAGTCAGCAGCACTGGCGGAGTCAGTGAGAGCGGTTACAGTTTTACTAACAGATAGGGGTAGATCTTTAGCTCCTACTTGACGGATTCCTTTAGGTTTCTCCTCCAAAGTTCTCACAGGACCGTATTTTCTGCTATAATCTATCAATTCCTGGGCTACATCTCCCCACGTCCACATCCTTTTATGTTTTGAGTGGGAAGAAGCCGAGCTATGATTAAAGGGTGAGTCCGTGCCAACATTACTTTCATCTCTTTTGCCTTTAATAAAGCTCTCCAACTTTTCTACAGGGTCTAAAGACGCTATGGTCCTTTGGAGAACAATCCCGGTAGATTTGAGTGATTCTGGGAGTCCCCTTATTAAAGGAGTCATGATTTCAGGATTCACCAACAACATCATTGGGGATTCACATCCGGGAACTAACTTCCTTTCATGTATCATTTGCAGGCAAGCTGTTTTGTGCACACTTTCTAGCAATTGATCAACTGTGCCTGTGATTGCTAGGGGATCCCCCCTGTCCAAGGGGTTCAGCCCTCCGGCCCAATAGGCAGCCCGCTGGGTTAGGGACCATGGGGCACGTTTATCCCCTGTTGTTAAAAAGACGCCGTGGCCCCAGTAACCACTAGCTTCCCTTTCACTTAACTGAATTTGGTCCCCTCCAGTTAAAGATACACGCCACACATACTCTGTTTCGGATTCTTTGGGAAGGCGCCCATATTCTCTTTTCATTTTGGCCAATTCAGTGGGAGTGTATGGTATCTCTTTAGTTGTAGTATGTGGGTCATTATCCTCATCATTTATATAAGTATATTCTGCTTTAATCAAAGGCCTCACTTGGGGGTTTTCCCTGAAGTGTTTCCTTGCTTCCTCTAGCTCCTTTTGGGGGTATACCTGACTTATTTGCCGAATACCTATCTTTTCCATTTTCATTTCTATCTCATTCAATGATTCAACAGACTTTGAAAGTTCTTCTTTCAAGGCATCTTTTAGACAGCGATTTTCTTCCTCCTTTTCCTCTGCTTGCTGTTTGTACAAGCAAATTACTCTTTCTTTCTCTGCTAACTGCTCTTCCAGGTTGGAGGTTGTTTTCTGCAAAAGTTGTACCAAACTTTCAAGGGATTCTATGATTTGTTTTTCCTGGCTACGCCGCTTATAGCGGTCTTCAATTGCTGCGACCAGGCTGGCTCCAAGAACTGCACAGATTATTCGCTTTGCCTTTGCCTGACCGTGATCTAGCCTCATTCTGTATAGAAATCACTCGGTCTGTTACACTCTGTAAATTTGCCCAATTGTCTCGAGCCCACTCTTCCCCAGGCGGGGAGGGTCGAGCTCCATACTTTGCCAAGAGTGCATAAAATGAGCCAAGATTTTTTACTGATGGAGAGTTTTGATAACCATTCTTTTCAGTCATTTTTGTTGCAAAGGGCCAAACTCACTTCGGGGAGGTCAAACTTAGTTACACTACACACGCAACAACTGCTGCGTCGCCCTCCTCTTCCCCGAGTGGCTGAAGGGACCAAAATCTCACTTCGGGGAGTCAAAACTTAGTTGCTCACAAGTGCAGACTTTCTCTGCTTGTCCCTTCAACTTCCCTGAGTAGTCAACCTCATCTAATGAGGACAGTTCCCCTTTTTGCACTAAGAGATCCTTCACTTGATCCTGATAGACAGAGCCCTCAATTCGAGTTTGGGGTGAAATACACTGAGGTGTGTGCGGTGTGCGGAAATCCCGAATCGCCCCCCTTGCTTTCTGGACACCTCTCACCCTTTAAGGTGTAGGGCCAGGTGCGGCTGGAACGAAACGTTCTTCCCCTGTTACAAACCACACAAAACCTGCACCCCTCTGTCTCTCAGGATCCTGTGCGTGACGCCAGTTTAATGTCACGGTCCACTCGGTGGACTCGTGATGGTTCGTTTGCTACGATCTCGAAAGTGCAAAATTAAGGTGACCAACACCAAAGGGGATAGCAGTAATCACACAGTAAAACTTTATTGTATTGCCTGTGAAGAGGCACGCGATACTTAGAGATGGGTGAGAGAAAGGAGAAAGTAAAGTTAAGTTTAGAGAGAGGAGGAAAAGAGGTTATAGCTACCACCGCTGATCTCAAGACGTCCTAACGGTCCCGGGTCCAGCTAATGCTGCGTCGTCGATCGTCGTGGTCCTTGGTGGGGAAGCTTCAAATTCCCATTGTTCAGAAGTCATCTTTTATGCTTAGTAACACACCTTGCTCCACCTCTGCCTCAGGAGTCTCCGCCCTTCTCAGAATACAATTATCATATCTCCGCCCTTCTCGAGCAAGGCTATCACGCAGGCGCAGGGTCAGTGTCTGAGGCGTGGTAAGTCTTGGAGGCGGGTAGCCTTCGACCAGGAGGTGTGTTTTGGTATTATAATGAAGCAAAGTTCGTCTAGAGTTCATGATTTCTTCATCGATGTTATGGCAACAGGTGCAATCCATCCTTTTTGACAGTAGCTATGCGGTTATCTCTAGCGGCTCTAGCCAGGTACCCTCCAGGAGCCTTGTACCGCACATTCTGTCCTTGGGATTGGCCGCTGCGCTCCAAACAGGCCGTTGTCAGGTAATGTACTGTTCATGTTCCTGATGACAATGTTGAGACAATGCTGATTTTCTGACCGACTCTTACAGATGGTTACTGTGGCATTTCCCACCTTGGTAGGCAACTCCATTAAGCACGTCCTTCTCTTTCATTACCTGCAGCGTCCTGAAGGAATGAATGCCTGCTGTGCCTGAGTCTTTACTGAAATGGTCTCCAGGTCCTGTGCTCAGGGAAAGGCTTCAAGGAAGAGGAGAGCATGCACTGGCAGGAAAGTCAGGAAATCCTTCAAGGACTGATGCCAGTTTCTGCCCCTGCAGGGGAGTAACCCTGGCAACAACACAGGCGGGGGACTGCCTGGCTGGAAGGAGGCCTTTTGGAAAGTTCTTGGTGGACAGTGAGATGGACAGGACGCAGCCGTGTGCCTTGGAAGCAAGGGAGGACAGGAGCACCCTGGGCTATACGAACAGGAGCACAGCCAGGTGGTTGGGGGAAGAGATTCTACAGAACACTGTGACCAGATTTCAGATCCCAGTACAGGAAAGATGTTAGCAAGCTGGAGCCATTTAGCAAAGGGCCCCCCTAATGGTCTGAGGCAGGAAGACTCTACCTGTGAGGAGAGGCTGAGGGAACTGGGCTTGTCCAGCCTGGAGAAAGGAAGATCTTGGGTGAAATATGCAGCAGCATTGCAGTGTTCCCAGGAAGACAGAGTCAGGCTCGTGTCCATGGCAGAAGACACAAGGACAAGAGTCAATGGGCTGAAACAAGGGAGTTAGTGCACATATACAGAAATACATTTCCAACATGAGGATACTCAAATGCCAATCCTTGCTTAACCACAGCTTTGTGTTTAAAACAACATCCAGTAAGTACAGGAGGGCATCAGTATGCCTTGGGAGATCCCAGGGTCCAAGTGTGGTGGGGAAATGGGGACATAGCTAATGTCCGCCGGGAAACCAGCACAGGCATAGGACAGTGTAGGACAGCCTGCAATGGGGATGACTGAGGGCATTGCAGCAGGTGAGATCACCACCAGCCAACACAACTAAGATCCTTATCCTCTCCACCCTGGCTGCTGTCTCTTCCACTGAGGCCCATGAGAAGATACCAGGTCCTTACAGCCCCAGGGCATTGTTGCCTCCTCACCCACCCTCTGTCGATCGTGTCCTGCACTTGGCATTGCACACCCCCACATCCCACTGCTCCCCAGAAGAGCAACAAGTATCCCGTGAGGTAATGGGACCCCTTTCCCAGAGGATGGGGGTCAGGGCTTTGCTGTCCTGCTTGGTGAAACACATCAAGTGTTTTCACAGCCAAATTCCACGCATGATTTTCCACCTCTAAACAGTGCATCTGATTTCCTCCTTCACCAGCCCCCAGGGACGGTCCCTTTTCTGGTCATTACCTCCATGGCCTTTTCAGGGATGGCCCTCACTGGAGCCCACTAACACGCTCGGAAACTTGGAGGCTTGCTGCTGACTTTGAAGTTTCTAGGGGCTTTTCAGTCCTTTAAGGATCTGCAGTTAAGGAAGTCAGCACCAGAGGGCTCATAACATGCAAACAAAACCCCTAACAGTCCAGTCACTGTGCATCATTTTCCTTTAAGTCTTCAATTCTGATGTGGTTAATTAGAGCAGTTTCAGGTGTGTAATCAACATGGAATGATATGAACACCTAACAGCACAAAAAGAAAGGGTTTCTTTTCTCCACGTTATTTTTCTTCTTATACATGAATTGATGTCAGCAATCTCTAACTGATATTGATCCTGTGCATCTCCTAATGTCAGTCTGGATAGATGTGAAAATCCAGAGCCTTCATGTTCCACAAACGATGGTCAGTCTTCATCCCTACCCCCAACCTACCATGTCTCTTCATCAGCCACCGGGACTTGGAGCAGCCTGTTCCAATCTGAGCTTTCGCCACTGAAGGCTTGTAGCTGCATGTTTCAGCCTGTTGGCACCAATTCCCACCTGTTTTTCTTGGAGAGTGAGAGGCACACAGACACAGAAGGGTGTTTCTTAATTGCCAACAAGCAAAAACAAGCAGGCATAGTTTCAGTAAAAAATATGAAGAACAATTCCTTCCTCCGCTAGGTATTAATCCACATTACATCCACTGAACCTGCTTCCTACAGAGGATAACCTTAGACCAAGAAAAAACACGTTTTGTGTTCAGTCAGAGATCCCATGATCTCCCAAAATGTTCCCTGTCCTGGATTTTGTTTGTTTATTTGTCCATACTCACTCTTTTGCAGACAGCGTGTCACACACTGAAGTCACAAGCTCCCTCGACTCACAGAGGGAAGCAAAGAGACAAAGGGAAGGAAATGCTCCCTTCTGAATAGCCAAATCTGCACTAACCCCAACATATCTGAGTTGCAGGCACATCTTCAAGCAGACTCTGCATCATCTAGACACACTTGTTGTTTTTCATTTGCTGCATGGTAAATTTCTACAGGTGACTCCCTTGTAGGTGAAGACAGGGATGAGAGCAATCACCTCTAACACTAGACACCTTGGGTGCAATTGCCCAGGCTTCCCTTGCTAGTCAAGGGAGAGAAATCACTTGTCTCAGCCAAGAGGCTTTGATGCACCCTGTCTGTCCACCAGCTCATGCTCCAAAAGTTCTGCCATCGGTGTGCATCACACTTGTATGTCCCACATGAGGTCTTCAGCTACCTCAGGGTATCCTGGAGGCAGTGGCCACCCCCGTGTGGGCAACTGCATCAACCCGTGAGTGGAGATGATAGATATACGTTGAAACATATGCAGAAAAGAGCACTGTGTAATAAGTGTGTAAGAAGTCTTCATTTCCAGAGTTTTGAGGGTTTTCTATAAATCCTCATGATTGCTTTCTCTATTGGTCATTGATATGGAACAGCAAGCTGCTTCCCCTTTCTCTCCCTCTACGTAAATCTAGATTTATACAGTCATTTCTAAAATGCATTTCCTGTGAACACGTTGAATGGCAAAACTGTTCTCAGGACAAGTTTATATTAAAGCGTTTGACATCTGCATTTCATATCTAAACAAAGCTGAGAGCAATGGAGGTTGGAGAGGTTGGACAGAGCCCACTATTATTTCTTTGCTATCAAGCAATGTCCAAAACTGGTAGCACTTCCCAACTATCATCACTTTTTTGAGGTGGCCAAATCTTTATGGGCTATACAATGGCATAACATCATGGCCCTCCAAGTGCCAGACCCTAAATGATACACCACAGAAGGCCAGAGCACAGCTCATGAAAGGAAATGCCATTCCTATCTGATAACCTGATAAACCTCTCCAATGCAATGGCTGCCTTGGTAGATGAGTAAGGCTTTTGACACTGTCTCCCATAAAATCCTCATAGAGAAGCTGCTGAAGCACAGGCTGGATGAACAGACAGTGAGGTGCATTGAAAACTGGCTGAAAGGCCGGCCCACAGAATGGTGATCAGTGGCACGAGGTCTCCCTGGAGGCCGGTCACCAGTGGTGCACTGCAGGGGTCAATACTGGGTCCAGTCCTGTCCCTTCAAACCTCAACTCTACTGTAGTTTTGTGGTCCTGTGATACCCTTTCAGGAAAATCAGTGCTGCCGGGCACCTCTCTGAGGTGTCAGTACCCGTGAATCAGCAGGCATTCTCCATCTCCTAGGCATCCACACAACATGGAAAAATCCCTTTCATCCCTAACTTGTAGAAGAGGGGTCTTCCTTCCTGACATCTTCCCAGGACACACCTCCTCCTCTTCCCCATCCACAGACATCCACTGCTTTCCATTTCTGGCCTCAGAGAGGGTTTCAGGATTTGCTAAAGCCATCAGCCACCTCCTCGTTTCTCATTGACATCCCTTGACCCTCTCTCTGAGCCCTACACACGGCCAATCAATGAGTGCTGCTCAGAGCTGCTTGCTCTTCAGAAGAGGCCTTGAGATTCCTGCATATTCCTGGTGCTTATTAACTATCTTCCTGACTCCCTCCAGAGCTCATGGCAAACACAGAAGAGGCCTTGAGATTCCTGCATATTCCTGGTGCTTATTAACGATCTTCCTGACTCCCTCCAGAGCTCATGGCAGACATAGTTGTCTACAACAGGGCCTTTATGACCATCTTTTATGAAATCATTGTCTTTTTAAGATCTCTGCAGAAAGAGTAGCTACAGAAAAACACCTAATACAGAAACACAGAGGCTGAATGAAGTGCCAGGAAGAATCAAGTGAGCAACACCCAAGGCTGCGGCTTCCTGGCAAGGAGTTTTTCCTGTTTGTCACCTTTTCTCGTGAAAGAAACAGGAAAATTGTCCATCCCATAGAGCTCTGCAGAAGGAAGTTGGAGCTGTACATTGTGTGAGGGGATACAAGCAAGATCAGCAGGTAGAAAAGACTTTTGTAAGGAAGGCTTTACGAGGGAGCACCCTGACTTCACCCAGATAAAAAAGAGACCAAGTAGTGTGCTGCAATGATGGTTAGAAGTGTCCTGAGATAAAAGAGTGTGGATGAGAGAAGGTGGGAGAGGTTTGGTTTGCAGAGACTTGAGGTGGTACTTTCCGTGTCTGAGCAGCCTGAGGTTTGGAGCCAGGGGAAAATACAGAAGCTCTCAAGGACCTTTTGGAATTAGTGGAACTATCACTATTAGCAGTAACAGGAAAGCGCTGAAAGGGAGCTCCTTAGTATTCTCGATGATGAACTAAAGCTTTTTAATTTTGCTTGTTACTTGACAAAATAGCTATGAGTTCTCAGTGATGAGCCTCTGGTATGCAATTCTGAGAACAAGTGTTCATGATGGCATCTCCTGGCAGCTGCTTCATGGCCCCTGTCAGCGCCCTGTCCTTGTGCTGGCCCAGCCCCACTGACCATACACGGTCCCACAGCCCCACTCTGCAGGCACAGCATGGGAAAGGGGAGAGTCGAGGCGGGAAATGTTCCCCCATTGTGATCCCAGTGGTGGCCTTCAAATCATAGTTCCGCCATGACCCTCCTACTTTTGCAGCTTCCCCAGTACCCGACCAATGCCCTGCCGCAGCCTTGTCCTACATGGGGCTTTGCAGAAAGCTCTGCTCCAGGGTCTGCCAGGGTCTGGGGAAAGAGCGAGGCTGGGCAGGGCTGTCCGTTCCCGCAAAGCAGCCTTAGGCCCAGCAGGAAGGTGGAGATGGCCTCACAGCAAAACTCACCCGTAAACCTGGGATGACCACCAAGTACTGGAAATGGACAACAATTGGGGTGATGAAGGCCCCAAGCCACCTTCCCTGTCTGTCCACACAACCAAAAGCACAGACCGGCCTCCTCCTCTCTCCTGCACCTGCATGTATTCCATGCTTTCCACAAGCCCTGCCTCTGCACCACAAAACCCCGGTGTCAGTCCTTGCCCTGCATGGTCACACACTGCAAGCTACACACTGATATTTTTCTCTCCTGGGCACTTTCCAGCCCAGCACAGTTCCCCCTAAACTCTTCACACTGCCCTTAACCTCTCTGCACGTCCCAATGCCCTCTCCCCAGCACAGCCCAGTCTGGCATGGCCCCACACCAGTGCCCACCACAGGGTGCGGCAGAGCTCTGGGCACTCACCCCACAGCCCCAGACCCTCTGAAGGGCACACCAGCTCCTCGGGGGTGGAGAGGGGTGAGCCCCAGGGCTGGGGGGCATCTGTGGCACAAGGCATGGGGGAGATCCCCTTGTATGATGGAAATGGCTGCAATGGAGGCCAGCTCTGTCACACAAGTGCCCTGCCTGTCCTGCCTGGGCACCAGGCCTGCCACACAGCAGGACTGTAACCATGGCTTGAAGAGCACTCAGGTCTTCCACCAACCAAAGGGTTCAGAAGGAAAGCATGCAAGTGGGAAGAGAGCAGCTGGGGAAAGACCAAGCGCTGGTGCTCCCTGGCACTGCTTGCTGTGCCTGGACTCTTTTCTTCTTCCCCCTCTGCACACAGGCACTGCTCCCTGCAGCTGCAGAGAAGGTCTTGGAGGAAGGATCTCAGAAGAACAAGTCACTGCAGGGCCCTTTATTTTGTTTAACACACAGAGGGCATAGCTCATTTGCACAGCCTCCAGGACACAAAATCTGGATTCGACTGTGAATTAGAAACAGAGGAAGACAGACATTTCTTTGTGGAAAGCTTTCAGATAAGTAAAACAAAGTGAAATAGAAGAAAATAAAAACCACACCCAAAATCACCATTAAAAAGACCAGCAAAAGACAGGTTGGTCTGCAAAGAGATATAAGTACTATGCAGAAGGACAGAGGCAGTTTATTCCTACTGAAAAGCATACCAAGTGATTAGTTTTCTCAGGGCATCCTTGATCTCATGGTTCTCATGCTGTAGATGAGGGGGTTCACGGCTGGAGGCACCACCGAGTACCGAACTGCCACCAGCAGGTCCAGGGATGGGGAGGACATGGAGGGGGGCTTCAGGTAGGCAAACATGGCAGTACTTATAAACAAGGAGACCACAGCCAGGTGAGGGAGGCAGGTGGAAAAGGCTTTGTGCTGTCCCTGCTCAGAGGGGATCCTCAGCACAGCCCTGAAGATCTGCCCATAGGACAGCACAATGAAAACAAAACAACCAAAGACTAAAAAGACACCAACCACAAGTACCCCAACTTCCCTGAGGTAGGCATCTGAGCAGGAGAGCTTGAGGATCTGGGGGATTTCACAGAAGAACTGGTCCACAGCATTGCCTTGGCAGAGGGGTACTGAAAATGTATTGGCAGTGTGCAGCACAGCATTGAGAAACCCACTGCCCCAGGCAGCTGCTGCCATGTGGACACAAGCTCTGCTGCCCAGGAGGGTCCCGTAGTGCAAGGGTTTGCAGATGGCAACGTAGCGGTCGTAGGCCATGACAGTGAGAAGAAAATACTCTGCTGAGGTCAAAAAGAGAAACAGAAATGCCTGTGCAGCACATCCTGGGTAGGAGATGGCCCTGGTGTCCCAGAGGGAGTTGGCCATGGCTTTGGGGACAGTGGTGGAGATGGAGCCCAGGTCAAGAAGGGAGAGGTTGAAGAGGAAGAAGTTCATGGGTGTGTGGAGGCGGTGGTCACAGGCTACGGCGGTGATGATGAGGCCGTTGGCCAGGAGGGCAGCCAGGTAGATGCCCAGGAAGAGCCAGAAGTGCAAGAGCTGCAGCTCCCGCGTGTCTGCAAATGCCAGGAGGAGGAACTGTGTGATGGAGCTGCTGTTGGACATCTGCTGCCTCTGGGTGTGGAGCACAGAACAGGGAGGCAAGGGCAGTGACAATTTAGGGCCTTAGTCTCTGACCAAACTCAAAGTCATTTCTCATACTAGACGTTCACAGCACCTTTACTATTGCAATGATATTTTCATTCAGCTCCATTGCTGGAGCTCTGTTTGGTGTTGGCTGAGTGTGCCGTGAGGATCAGGACATTTGCCTACTGGCTGCCAAGGAGTCAGCCCTGCTCTGTAGCAGTGGGTTTCTGGGAATGGTGTCTGTCAGGGGGGTCAATCCTGGTGTTTGAATTGGTCAGATGACACTACTCCTAATGTAAAACTGCTTGTCAACATCTGCACTCCCAGGTCGACGAAAACACAATCAAAGCATTGCTTGAGAGATGGGGGTGGTGGTTTACAGCTCTCCCCCATCACACCTGATAATATTCTTGGATTTCAGAAACCCTCATCATTTCTGCTGCACTCAGAGAAAATAAAGTGGGATCCTGCGAGGAAAGAGTACTGCCTGCACCGCAGTTGCAGATGAAGGGAGCTGGGTCTGTCACTCTGTCATTGTTGCCAGCTACCCTGAGTTGCAACTTTCTGAGATGGAGGGTAATCAAACACCCCCATGTTAACCTGAAAGACTCCAGGCACTACTGAAAGCAGAGAGGACCCACTGTCCAACACCAAGTGTCTCCCCTTTCTCAATGTCTCTGCACCCCACCTCTTGCCAAGGACACACATGGTTCATTTCACAAACCCAACAGCATTTCCTCACGTCATGGTGTCTCTGTGCTTCTCCATGGGACATTCAGAAACACCAAGACGCTATGGGACAGACCTGCGTCCTGGAGGGCAGCTCAGAGCTTGGAAGGTCACCCCAAGAAAATAGCCAAGTGCCCTGATGATGGTAATCTCAGGAAGGGATGAGTCAGCTCCTTTGCTAGGGAATGACACAGGCTGCATTGCCCACAGCCCACAGCTTGGAAACCTGTAGCTTGTTCCCATGGACACAGCCTGCATGGGAGGACCCACAAGATCATTGTGTGACTCTGCAGCTGAAACTAACTCCCACCCCAGAGAGCCTGACAGCAGAAACAAGGTAATAGCAGCAATAACACAGACTAGTGGAGAAACAAGTCAAAACAGAGTGAGGGTCTGGCTCAGAGAGGCAAAGGCAGAGGCAGCCGGGCACTCAGGAAAGAGTTACACTTACCCAGCTGTGCATGCCACCTCCCAGGCACCAGCACAGCCAGGCAGTTGTTCTCAGTCCCTGTGCTCTACTTCAGGAGGCTGCTGTCAGACTTACTGATCCTGCGGAGTTACAGCTCAGGAGTCTCAGTGAGCTGTTCAACCATGACAGCTCCTTTACCATTTCTCCTGAAAATTCCCCAAGAGTAGGAAACAGAAAACACAAACTCAGGAAAGGTCCTTATTTTTATAGCAATCCCTGCTTTGACGTTGCCCTTGAAAAGTGCCCTCAGAGATGTCCTGGGGATGATCGGGAGCTGTGAGCAGACCTGACCCACGCAGCACCCTCTTGTCAGCTGCAGGACCCTGCCCTGCTGCGAGTTGCTTCTTCCACCCACAGCTTCTCCCCACTCTGCAGTTAGAGCTCCCCAGGCAGGCAGAGTACTTACCCATGACCAGCGGCAGAGTCCCTGCCCCAGCACACAGCCCCCTGGGGTGCAGGGACCCTGCTCAGCAGGACAGCCCTGGGCACCCCTGGCTGCACACCCAGCTTCACACTCCGCAGCCATCCCCGGGTGAAGGCAGCTGACATGCCCTGTCCCTCTGAGGGTGCAGCAGGGAACCTCTGCTCCCAAGCGCGTCCTTTTTCTCTACACTGCACAATCTGTGAGAGTCCTCCTGACAGATCCCATAGGCTGTGGGATGTGCCAGCTTTAGGAGGTCATTCCAGGAATTGCCCTGCAGCCAGAGACTTACCCTGTGAAGGGCTGTGAGATTTTTCTCCAAGTCAGCTCTTCCTTCTGTTCTCCCACCCCAGACTGCCTTTAACCTCTCTCTCTGCCTCACTCCTCTCCCCTCGGTGCCTGCAGGCAGTGCCCTCAGCCTGCTGCGCTTTGCAGAGGAGCTGCTCCTGGGCAGAGCTGTCTCTCTGAAATGCTGCCTGCTTGCCAGGAGCTCCCTCCACCCCAGGAGCCCAGCCCAGCTCAGCAGCAGAGGACCAGCCCAAGGCAGCACTTTCTCTGCCCCCTCTGGGCTCCCCCCTGGTGTCCCTGGGGCTCCAGGGGAACCTGCTGGGAAACAGGCTGAGGCAATCACTGATGTTGCCTCCCTCAGCTAGGGAGAGACACTTCTTTCCTGAAATAAAATTCTCCTCTCAGAGACAAAGTTAACATCTACATGCCACATTTTTTGGTCATATTGTTAGACAGGATCCCCAGAGAGAGGCAGCAGGGGATCTCCTTTACCACCTGCTTGAGGGAAGGGATCCATGGGACAATGGAGGCAAATCATCCTGCCTTTCTACTCATGGCATTGGAAGGAGGCTCAGCTGCCTCCCATGCACACCACAAAGCCACAGGAGGTGGGATTCCTCTTGACTCTCTTCAGGTGTGCACAAAATAGACACCTGCATGTGAGCTCCATCTCTCAGCTCCCATCTGAATTAAGGGAGAGCAAAAGCAGGAGTCAGGTGTTCAGATGCAAATCCCTGGTGACATTTGAACGGCCAGAGGTGGTCCAAGATACATGTAGGTAACAGCAAACTGTAACGGAGAAGTTCATAGAGACAGGGGAACATCTTGGGAATCATGTATGAGCCTGGTGGGAAATTCCTTTGGCCAAGTGACATGGCAGCTTATGCCCAACTAAAGGCCAAAAGAACCTTTTCCTACTCCTTATCTTCATGGCACTTGACACAGGTATTCATATGAACGACTGCAGTCATGTACCATAGCGAGAGCTGGGTCTCTCTCTTTTCCATCAGCTGAATTTACTATACCTCCACTGACTGTAATGGCATGTGTCCCAGGTTCGTCCCCACACTGCCTAACAGAATTCAGGGCAGGTACTCTGTTTCATGTCCAAATCCAGGGCCACAGAGCTACACGAGATGCCAAGGCTGGCAGGGACCTCACAGGAGCTGCAGGAAAGCAATTCCCATTCAGGGTGGGTGCGTCACAGATGTCCCAGACGGCATCACAGAGAGTGCGATTTGGTGCCTGTTTGCCATACACTAAAGGCATCAGTCAGAGGCATCAATCATCACATATCATCAGAGAGGCAAGGTCTATTCCTTCCCCACCCAAGAGCTGCAGGCATTGCATGAACGTAAAGCAAAGTCACACAGGGGTTTTTACTCACTCCCTTGATGATCCAGTCAATGAAAAGACCAAGAATTTTCAGAGTGTGCCTGGATACACCTTGTCTTCAAGGACATCATCTTCCAAGCGCAGCAATGGTCCATATCAAAACTCAGTGGAAGCTCAAAAAGGATTTCAAGGGCACCAAGATGAACTTTTGGTACTTCAGGAACTGTTACAGAAGCAAAAGAGATAAGGTAGGACCACTGCTGAAATGAGGAAGAGTAGCTCTAGATAGATCTGAGGTACTCTACGTCACAGCCTCGGTTAATACCAGCAAGGTCTCCCAGGCCTTTGAGCTGTGAGGCAGGACTCTGGAGGAGAACAACCAGCAGTGCATGGGGATCAAGCGCGGGGTTACTCAAGCAAACTACACCCTTACCAGTCCATGGGAACCATAGGGGCTGCATCCAAGGGTGCTGAGAGAGTGATTTTTGTTCTCGAGGAGGTGCTGGTCTGGTATGACCCCAGTAAGAAAGGAACTCGGACACTGTGAGCTGCATTCTATAATTATGTTCATCATCGTTAACACTATAAGGAGAGAATCATGCAGATCATCTTAGGCCCCTTTAGATGGTGGGAACCCCAGGTGGTGTAGCATTGAACGGGCCTTCTACCTGAATGCAGCAAAGCATGCAGACCCCATCCATAGAAAAGAGTCTCCTCTTTTGGTCATCCAAGCTACTATAGGATTTTCTTACAAGGAACAACTCTACTCATCGTCTCAACAGTCAAACAGAAATGATGTTTTTATGAGAATGTTTTGCTGCACGGTTAGATACAGGCAAGGCCAGGCTGGAGGCATATGTCCAGTATAGAGTGGGACCTGCCTGCAGGCTCGTGTGTGATAATATGCTGCTGAGGTTGTCCTGTGGCCAAGGGATCTGTGCAGCATAACACAGGTTTGATGGCCGTGCTGGACCCGCAGCAGGGTGCAGCGCAGCGCAGCCCTAAGGACTTGATGTTCAACATTTTTCTAGTCAGGACCAGTGTTCAGGTTTCCCTGTGAGAAGTCTGTGGTCCACTACGCTGCCACAGCTGAGATGCCGTGGCCCAAATGTGCACTGCCAGGAGGAGCTGGAGACCCATGGCTTGTCACAGAACTGTGATGGTTTTGGATGAAATGAGACGTGGTGGGACAGCTTGCTGAGCTGTGGTGCTGCAATGGAGGGCTACAGGCTCTGCCCAGGGAGCAGCAGGGAGGACGAGGACTATGTCCCCTGTATGAAGGGGAAGCTTGGATTTGTGGGGGTCCTCTATGTGACAGACAACAGGTTGGGTTATCTTTTGTCATTTAGGATCAGAGCAGGAGTCAGCAGGAGTGACCTGGTGTTTGCAGTTACAAACTGCTTGCTCAGGGAGAGGAAACAGAAAAGGTCTTTTGTCAGCAACCCCAGGAAGTCTCCAGGTTCATGAGCAGGTTCCTGTGGTGAACAACTTTAAGTGCCCTGGCATTCCCTGGGAAGGCAAAGCAACAGGGTGCCAACAGCCTGAAGTTGGCTATTGGGACAACTTCTTCAGCCAGGTGCCAGGTGGGCCACCAAGGGTGATTCTCACCTGGACCTGATCCTGGCCAACAAGGAACAGCTGGTTAGGGATGCAATGATATTCAGTGTCAGTCTTGGCTGTCATGGCCATGAATGAGGGGTTATCACTCACTAAAGGGCAGTGAGTAAGGCCAGCAGGAGAGCACAGACCTGGGACTCCAGAGGAGAAGACTTGGACAAACTCAGGAGGCTGAGACAAGTGGTGCCATGGGAAGCAGCTGTGGAGGCTGAAGGAGCATGGGAAATCTGATAGGCCTTACAGGACAGCCTCTTCCAAGCACAGGAATGATCTCCCCAAATACCCTTGAAGAGAAGCAACCATCTCAGAGGCTGCTTGTGTGAACTGACTGAGCTCCAGGGCAAAAAGGCAGCAGGCAGGAGGTGGAATCAGGGAAAGCTGCAGACAGAATGTCGAAACCTTGTCCCAGGATGTAGGGATGATGCCAAAGCCAAAGGTCCCATTGTCTTGAGAGATGCAGGGCAGGATAGAGGCAGCAAGATGAGCTGATACTGGTTCATTAACAGTAAAAGAATAGACAGGGATCATGTGGGCCTGCTGCTGAGCTCCCTAAGTGTAGGAGCAGGTAAGGCTGAGGAACTTAATGACTTCTTTGGCTGTGACTTCTGCCAGGCCTTTGTGACTGGCAACAGGACCCTGGAGGAAAGCAACCAGCAGTAAGTGGGGATCAAGTCAGAGGTTACTTGAGCAATGTCAGCCTTGAACAGCCCCTGGGAGCAGAGGGGAATCATCCAAGGCTGGAGAGGGAGCAAGCCAATTTTGTAGCGAGGCTCACTCTGCATCACTTTTGACAGATCATGGAGATCAGGACAAGTGCTTGATGGCTTCCAAAAAAGTTGACAGCTCTCTTCCAACACAGGCCAGAGGATGACCAGGGGAAGAAAAGGTTGTTTGACCTCATATTGCAGAGCAGTGTGTCCCTCAGCATGTCCTCCTGGATGATATTTCTGGGAAGATGTAGGGTGACTGGGCATGGCCAGCATGGATTTATCCAGGGTGGACCATGAGAGACCAACCTCATGGCTTTCCAGGATGAAAGGACTGGATTTCTGGATGAGGGTGGATGATCAGTGGGTGTCTTTTATTATATTATTGCATACAGGACATCTGGAAGGATGGAGGGAGGAAGGAGGGATGGATGGATGGATGGATGAAGAGATGGGCGGAACTGAGATTGATGGTTCAGCCTCAGAGGGTCATGAAATATTGGTCCCGCTCTGCCTGGAGGCCTGTAAGAAGTGGGCACTGCAGACGTTTGCATCTTGACTGCGTGCCTCAGCCTGGGAGATGGGGCTTCCCCCTGCTGCGGGTGGCTCTGCCAGGCCAGCCACATGGGTGTAGGTGGTGCAGACTCTACTTGAAGACATTCCTGTAACCCAAATACATTGGGATGAATGCAGAATTGGCTATTCAAAATCAAGCATTTCATTCACTTAGTCTCTTTGCTTTGACATCTTCGCACTTTGACCACACTCCTGAAATGTCTCTAATTCACCACAGAAAAATTGAAGCCTTGTATTGGGTCTGGCTGAGATGGAGTTAATTCTCCCCATAGCAGCCCTCGTAGTGCTGTGCTCTGCACTGGTAGCTAGAAAGGTGTTGATAACACACCAGTGTTTTGGCTACTGCTGAGCAGCGCTGGAACAGCATCAAGGCTGTCTCCCCAACATTTTTGCCCCCCTCCACGGCAGGCTGGGGCAGGGCAAGATCTTGGGAGGGGACATAACCAGGACAGCTGACCTAAACTAACCAAACATATATTCCATACCATATGACGTTAGCTCAGCTATAAAAGCTAAGTAAAGGGAGATGGAAGGGGAGCATTTTCGTCTTCTGGAGGAACCACTACACGTACTGAAGCCCTGCTTCCCAGGAAGTGGCTAGACATTGCCTGCTGATTGGGAAGTAGAGAATAATATAATTTGATTTTCTTTGCTTTTGCGCGCGACCTTTGCTTTCACTTTGTTAAACTGTCCTTATCTTGACCCACGAGGCTTTTGTTATATTTTCTCTCCCCTGTCCAGCTGAGGAGGGGGAGTGATAGAGTGGCTTTGGTGGGCAGCTGGCACCCAGCCAGGGTCAGCCTACCACAAGACTAAAGGCAAATTATGCCCAGACTTGGCAACTTGGTGTGTTTTGCATGCAAATGAGCCCTCTGGTGCCGAGTTCCTGAACTGCAGATCCTTAGAGACTGACCAAGCCTCTACAGAAGTCCAAGTCAGAAGCAAACCTCCAGGTTTGTGAGGGTGTTAGCAGGCCCTGCTGAAGTCCGTCACTGAAGAGACCATGCAGGGAATGAGCAGACAAAGTTCCTGTCCCTGGGGGCTGGTGAAGCAGGAAGTTGGAGGCACTGGGTACAGGAGGAAATTTAAATGTGGCGGTCACTGTGAAAGCCCTTGATGTGCTTCAGCAAGCTGGATGGCCAAGCCCTGACCCCCATCCCCTGGGGAGGGGGCACCGTTTCCTCTTGGGATGCTCAGGGCTTTTCCTGGGGGCAATGTGAATTGGGAGTGTGTGATGCTGCCAGGCACAGGTCACCAGTACAACACCTTGCAGGTTCCGTGGAGGGTGAGTGAAGAGGCAACACAGCACTGGAGCCGTAAGGACCTCATGTCCTCTAGTGGGGCTCAGTTGAAGAGACAGAAGCCATAGCCATGAGAACAAGGGTCTCTGCTCTGTTGGGGTGTCAAAGGCCCACCAAGGCCCTTGGCCATCTCCACCACAGCTACACTGGCCTGTGCCTGTGCCTGCTTCCTTGCTTCCAACACCAAGCTGTGGTTTTCTGAGGATTTGCCAATGCCTGTGAGCTCCCCACAAGTCATCCCTTTTCTTTTAAAGCCTTACTAATGCTCATTTACACCCAAGATTTCCAAGGCCCAGACTTGCTAGAATCCTCTATTGAGCACCACAACCCAGCACTGAACTGCACATCCTCCTTCTTCTGCTGTTGCCTCAAATTACAAACTCAACCTGTTTCACTTCAGCATGACGCCCGCCCCGATATTTCAAGTCTTTTCCCTGCCTTTAACTCACTCACTGATACACCTACATGGCTCTCTCCGTGCACACTACATGGAAATGTCGATATCAGCCCTCATTTTCCCAGGAGGGGCCTGTGTTCCTGCCATCTTCCCAGGACAATCCTCTTCCTCAACCTCCACACACAGACATCAACTGCCTTCCATTCCTGGTTTCAGACATGGTTGTAAGGATTTGCTAAAGCCATTAGCAATACCCTTGGTTTCTCATTAACATTCCTCAACCCTCTCTCGCAGACCTACACATGGCCAATCGCTGATGCTCAGCACCACTCACTCTTCGGAAGAGGTCTTGAGCATTTTGGATCTTCCTGGTGCTTTTTATAAGCTTCCTCGCTCCCTCCAGAGCTCATGACGAGCTTTCTTGGCCATAACAGGGCCTTGATGACCACCTGTTATGAAATGGTTGTCTTTTTCTGATCGTCTGTGCAGAAAGAGTAGTCCCACAAAAGTACCAAATCTATTGAAATGGGTGCTGAGTGAAGTGTCAGTAAGGACCAGGTGAGCCACCCCCATGCCTGTGGCTTCCTGGAAAGGCATCTGTCCTGAGAATCAGATCCAGCCTCTGCCACTCTCTGGAGAGGAAAACCAGCAGTGTCCAGGCCACCTGGGGAACATAAAGGGCAACCTTTTGCAAGACCACCCTTCATCTGAAGTGCTTTGGATGTGTCCTTGAGGATGGGCTATCATGCCTTATATGGCAGACACTGATTCCGCTGCCATTACCCAGAGACGCTGACACAGATGTAGACTGCTACATTGCAGATATTTACGTTTAGGCAGGTTAATGCTTTTTGGGGTAGATACTGAGACTCCTAGGGAAATCACACAAACACATGAAGGATTATTGAAGGACCACATGGCCCACATGGCATCCATCATAACCCCCATGACCTTCCCCCCAGGCAACTCCTCAGCCAGTCATGTCACAGCCTGTCCCAATGCACGAGGTTATTCTGACCCAGTGCAAACCTTGTCCCCTTTGCCTTGTAAAACTTCTGGAGGTTTCTTTGGCCAAGTCCACAAGTGTCTCAAGGTCCCTCTGGGCTGAAAATATACCACCTGCACATTTAAGGTCTGTGGGCCACTGCCTCAGGCAGTGGATGAATATGGAGAATTACAGGACACTGCAGGTAATGAAAGAGAATGATGCGCTTCATGGAGTTGCCTACCAAGGTGGAAAATGCCACAGGAACCCTCTCAAAAACACCAGAAGAGGGTACAAAGCAAGTAATGCATGGCCAAAGGGGAAAAGATTAACAGGGTAGTCTGTTCTTTTTCGATGGTGTTATGATAGTAAAACAGGAGCACTTGTAGTTTCAGGGAAGTAAAATGGAAGCAAAGAATGTGGTCAGGGCTGTTTGGGGTCACCTGCAAAGCAGCCCAGCACCTGATGTGAATGACTTCTGTGGCCAGGGACAACCTGAGAGCTTTCCCTCATTTGAAGACATGAAGGGGAAGGAAGGACAGCATCATTCATTCACTCTGGAAGGGACCTTGGCAGGTGTCTTGACCAACCTCCTGCACAAAGCTGCGTCAGACAAGGTTATTCAGGTCTTTATTTAAACATCTCTTCATCAGGTTCAAGGATCAAGCCTTCACATATTCTCTGGGAAACAGCTTCCAGCGCTTCACTATCCTCGTGTTGGAAAAGTTTCTCCCTGTATGTGCCCTGACCCTCTCTTTTTCCAGCCCATTGCCTCTTGTCTTTGTGTCTTGTGCCACGGACATAAGCCTGACTCAGCCTTACTAGGACCAGTGCCATGCTGCTGCATGTTCCCCCACGATCTTCCTTTCTCCCAGCTGAACAAGCCCAGCTCTTTTAGCTTCTTCTCACACGACAAGTGCTTCAGCCCTGATCACCTTGGTGGCCCTCATCTGACCTGGCTCCAGTTTGCCAATGTCTCTTTGGCACTACAGGGGGCTCAAAACCTCGGGAATTAGTCTGCATATGATGTAAAATGTTCTGAGGAGACAGCGATAATCAATTCCATTGGCTGTGCTCCTGCTCATGCAGCCCTTGATTCTGTTGGTCGTCTTTGCTGCTGGTTCATCTTTTACCTCCTGGCACCCAAGGACCACCAGAGCCTTTCCCGCAGAGCTGCTACCCAGCCATGCAGCCCCTTGCCTCCCTCATTGCAGGGGCTTGGTCTGCTTTAGGGGCAGGACTTTGGATTTGTCCTTATTGGATAGCATGCAGTTCTCTTTTGGCCCATCCCTCCAGCATGCCTATGTCCTTTGGGAAGGCAGCTCTGCCCTCCAGTGCAGTGTCTGCTCTCCTCAGTGTGATGGTGTCCTGGTTTGGCTGGGATAGATTTCTTCTTCCTAGCAGCTGGTACAGTGTTATGTTTTGGGTTCAGTATGAGAAGAATGTTGGTAACACTGATGTTTTCAGCTGTGGCTAAGTAGTGTTTAGGCTAAAGTCAAGGATTTTTCAGCTTCTTATGCCCAGCCAGGAAGAAGGCTGGAGTGGCACAAGAAGTTGGGAGGGGACACAGCCAGGGCAGCTGCCCCAAACTGGCCAAAGGGTTATTCCATACCATGTGACATCATGTCTAGCATATAAACTGGGGGGAGTTGGCCTGGGTGGGTGTTACGGATGCACGACTAACCAAATCCAACAGGTGTTTAAAAATTAGGTTTATTCTTCAGCAGAAGTTAGTTACAAGTCCGGTAACATTTTATAAAACCACAGGCTCAATGATGTAAAGAGATTTAGTACTACACGGCCAACTTAAGAATCCCCAAGATTTATAAGTGATGGCTCAAAAGTGCGCGTATCACTCACCTCAAAGCTGATGGCTCGCTCTCTCAAGGAGTTACCTCGGGTGGTGCCCCGACCCGAGGGGGAGTCCCCAACTGCAGACCTGCTGCTCCGAGGAGGACTGCCAACGTGTCCTCCAGCAGGACCCCGTTTATACCCCTGTCGAATCTGACCTGTGGTCATTTAATCCTATTGGCTAGGAGGGTCACCTCAGTGTACCTGGTGCATCTCAAATGGCCAGTTCAAATTTCAACCTGCAGCCTCCAGGGTTTTCTTCCCCTTCTCCCTTCCTGAAGAAGTTTCGTTTCCTGCTGGCAGGATGGGGTGGGGCGATGTACTGCCACAGTCCACCCTGTGACCACAGTCGTGATTCGACTGGTTCCCTTGGAGTGGTGGTACAGTCACCTCTCACCTCCAAAGATAAAAGGGGGTGCAGTTTGGTGAATTTGACGCTCATTGTGGGCCATCGTTCCCTTCTGGTCTAGAATTAAAGTGGAATATCAAACACAGGAATATCCAGTGTATGGACAGTTTTAAGGGAGTATACTTAATCGTTAGTACAGGCTTCACTACCAAGCGTTTGATAGAACTTATTGCAATACACATTACAGTAATCATAACTACAAGCATTATTAACGATTAGAGAAGGCTGGTCGCCCACTCCATGAAAGAAAATCTGAACATATCAAAACTTTTCCCAACCAGTTGGTCCCTGGTGCAAGAAGCAATTGCCTCTGACTCTCTTGCCGTACTGTCTCGTTGATTTGGTCTTGAAGCCACACTGACATATTTGGAGTGAACACAGCAGTTGTCCATTGACATGTCCAAAACTTTACATATACCCTTCTCTTTCTTTGGCATCTAATCCAATACAGCCCAATTTTTGATAGCCATTTTACTGATAAGTTATAACCGATTGTTTGAGAGTCCCCAAATTGTTAGATGTAGCGTTGGCTAAGGTTGATAGCTGTAAACTCAGTTCTAGGGTGCTCTATCGGGGTTTGTCCTCTTCCCTTAGGGGAACCATAAAAAAGATATAACATATCCTTGACATCTAAAGCAGCCGTCCATGGGTGGGCTGCAGCCTATATTGCTGTTATCACTGAGACCCCTCTATCTACTTGGGATAGCAGAATTTAATCGTGGGGTATTCCTGTTCAATCTCCTATAATCAATTGTTAGTCGCCACCTTCCATCTGATTTATGGACTTGCCAAACAGGGGAATTGTAGGGAGAATGTGTGCGACTGATGATCTCTCTTTTCTCCAGATCATTAATTACTTCTGAAATGCCCCGTTTGGCCACAGCTGGAAGTGGGTATTGAGGGACACGGGTTACCTTAGATTGTGGTAGTGCAGGAGCAACCCGCAATGTTCTCACATGAATAGCCTCTGCCTCGCTGCCCCCGTTAAAGAAACTCTCCACAAATACTCAGTTTCAGTTTCGCCCAGCTTGCGTGAAAACTTAGCTTGTAACTCGCTGCGTTCGGGTCCTGACCAAGGGGTTGTTCGAATAGTGGTTCAGGGGTTCCCACCGTGTGGACCCCGTGTGCCTTTCTGTTTTAATAAGGGGTCACACTTCCTTTTCTTGAAATTCCTCTACCTCTTCAGAGCTATTTCCATCAGAGTCTCCCCAGATGTTCCCATCCCAATCCTCAGGGTCCATATCTGTGATTAACTTTTGGATTTGAGTGATGCTGGGGGGTCTTTTTGCTTCTGCCAGCATATTTTCAATCTTTTTTTCCAAAAACCATGTCTGCTCCTTCTCTTTTCTCAATTCCACCCTCAAACAATCTATTTCTCCTTGCTTTTGAGCATTATCCCTTTTCAATTTATCCATTTCCCCCCGCCATTGTCTTGACAAGGTCTGTGGCACAGTTCTACTCTCTCCACGACCACTGCTGGGTCAGACCACTTCTCCTTCACCCAGTCCAGACCTGGGGGAGAAGGGCTGCGGCCGTGCCTCCATAATAATTCCTCTATTAACACCATCCTGCCGACTACGCCAATTTAAAATGTTACAGATGCACGACTAACCAAATCCAACAGGTGTTAAAACTCAGATTTATTCTTCAGCAAAAGTTAGTTACAAGTCCGGCAACATTTTATAAAACCACAGGCTCAATGATGTAAAGAGATTTAGTACTACACGGCCGACTTAAAAATCCCCAAGGTTTGAAGTGATGGCTTAAAATGCGCATATCACTCACCTCAAAGCTGACGGCTCTCTCCCTCAAGGAGTTACCTCGGGTGGTGCCCCGACCCGAGGGGGAGTCCCCGACTGCAGACCAGCTGCTCCGAGGAGGACTGCCAACGTGTCCTCCAGCAGGACCCCGTTTATACCCCTGTCGAATCTGACCTGTGGTCATTTAATCCTATTGGCTAGGAGGGTCACCTCAGTGTACCTGGCACCCTTCAGTTGGCCAGTTCAAATTTCAACCTGCAGCCTCCAGGGTTTCCTTCCCCTTCTCCCTGCCTGGAGAAGTTTTGTTTCCTGCTGGCGGGATGGGGGGGTGGGGAATGTACTGCCACAGTCCTTCATGGGAAGGTGAGTGGACCACATACCATCACTACTCACCCAAACTGTTAGTCCTAAACTTTCCACCTGTCCTTTAATACAGTCAATTCCAGGCCAAATTCTCCTTCCATTATTAAGAGGGGACCAAGTATCATTTAAAACATTACTATAATTTCTACAAGCACATCCTCATCTTAGAGCTTTAGCTACTGGATAAAGTCTTTGAACTTCTGGGTCAGAAGAATTACAGGTATAGACTTTCGTACAGTTCCATTTAGGATGTGTGATTTTCTCTGTTTGTCTAGTCCAATCTAAATTCCCATAGATAGTTCTGGTTCTGGGTGGATCTAATAAGGGCCCTGTAACTCCAGTAAATTCCAAACACCATTCTCTATTTGAATATGATCCCAAGTTCCTCTCTGCACTTGTCTCCATGATTTTGGCAATTGGCAGCTCCAAGGGGTGTTTGTACAAGTTTCTTCTGAAGGATGATAAATTAATTCTTTTGCTCATGAGGTGGATGGTTTGGTAATGTTACAATTCAAAATGCTATAATTCCTCCTTTCAAAGTTTAAAGAATAATTGCCATCCAAATCCATCCAATTTAATCTGCTAAACTGATTCTCATTGCCCCACATCTTTTCCCAAGTTTTGGTTAGATTCAATGTCAATATTCCCCATGGAATTGGATTTTCAGCTGACTTTGGAATCGGAAGGCAGGCTGTTATTGAGGTTAAATTTTGTACCTTCGCAAAACCTTGAATCAATTGTATAACTAGATTGTCTTTTATCAAAATCACAGGAACGACTAATATCAGGATTAGTAATTCAGACAATAATCACTTCATTTTGTTTATCTTATACTACGGATTCTTTTATGATGTGTATTGGCTTTGTGTGGCAAGGTTTTGGTAGCGGGGGCGGGGGTTACAGGGGTGGCTTCTGTAAGAAGCTGCTAGAAGCTTCGCTGTGTTCGAGAGAGCCAATACCAGCCGGCTCTAAGACGGACCCGCCGCCGGCCAAGGCCGAGCCAATCAGTGATAGCGGTAACGCCTCTGTGATAACATTTTTAAGAAGGAAAAAAAGTTGGGACAGACAGAAAACGGCAGCCGGAGAGAGGAGTGAGAACATGTAAGAGAAACAACCCTGCGGACACCAAGGTCAGTGAAGAAGGAGGGAGAGGAGATGCTCCAGGCACCGGAGCAGAGATTCCCCTACAGCCCGTAGTGAAGACCATGGTGAGGCAGGCTGTCCCCCTGCAGTCCATGGAGGTCCACGGTGGAGCAGATATGCACCTGCAGCCCGTGGAGGACCCCACGCCGGAGCAGGTGGGTTCCCGAAGGAGGCTGTGACCCCGTGGGAACCCCGCGCTGGAGCAGGCTCCTGGCAGGACCTGCGGATCTGTGGAGAGAGGAGCCCACGGAGCAGGTTTTCTGGCAGGACTTGTGACCCCGTGGGGGACCCACGCTGGAGCAGTGTGCTCCTGAAGGACTGCACACCGTGGAAAGGACCCATGCTGGAGCAGTTCGTGAAGAACTGCAGCCCGTGGGAAGGACCCACGTTGGAGAAGTTCGTGGAGGACTGTCTCCCGTGGGTGGGACCCCACGCTGGAGCAGGGGAAGAGTGTGATGAGTCCTCCCCCTGAGGAGGATGAAGCGGCAGAAAATAACGTGTGATGAACTGACCGTAAACCCCATCCCCGTCCCCCTGTGCCGCTGGGGGGGTTGGTAGAGAAGCTGGGAGTGAAGTTGTGCCCAGGAAGAAGGGAGGGGTGGAGGGAAGGTGTTCTGAGATTTGGTTTTATTTCTCATTACTCTGCTCTGGTTGGTTTGTAATAAAGTGAGTTAATTTTCCCTAAGTTGAGTCTGTTTTGCCCGTGACGGTAATTGGTGAGTGATCTCTCTCCTGTCCTTATCTCGACACACAAGCTCTTTGTTACATTTTCTCTCCCCTGTCCAGTTAAGGAGGGGGAGTGATAGAACGGCTTTGGTGGGCACCTGGCAACCAGCCAGGGTCAACCCATCACATGATGTCAGTTTGTGATTCTGCCTTTGTAATTTTACATCTACTTTTATTTATCTTATGTTTAGGACAACTTAAAAGAAAATATGTAAAACCTGTAACACACAAAAGGATTACTGCCCCTGACAATATCCCTAGTAACTACCCCAATATTATAAGCTTTACACAATTGTTCTCCCAAGTGCATAGCATGAAACTTATTTATAGGTTTTCAATTTCAAAGGACCGGTTTCTTTAGACTTCCAGTTCCCTGTTGGTGCTTTCTTTACTCTTGAATAGTGAAGCCAAGGTCCTTTTCCCCAAACCTTTGCTGCTGTATATGTTGTTAAAATTACTTGATACGGTCCTTTCCACTTCTCAGCTAGTGGTTCTGCAGTCCACGACTTTACGTATACCCAGTCTCCTGGTTAGAAGGGATGCACTGCTGTGTCCAATTCTAAGGGTCCAGCTGTGGAGACATACTGATGAAGTTCTTGTAAAGAGTTTCCTAAAGAAATCATAACACCCTTTAAAGACATATCTCCGAAAGCGCTCAAGGTATTTGGAACATAGGACCCTTGATATGGTCTCCCATATAACATTTGATAAGGACTTAAATTTCCTTTCCCTTTTGGCTGTACTCTGATTCTTAATAGAGCCATGGGTAATGCTTTAACCCATGTAAGCGAGGTTTCCAGACAAATTTTACTCAGCTGTTGCTTGAGAGTGTTCATTCTTTCTACTTTCCCACTTGCTTGCGGTCTATATGGGGTGTGATAGTCCCAATCTATAGACAATACCTTGCCCAACTGTCTTACAATCTTTGCTATAAAATGAGGGCCATTGTCAGATGACATTCCTACAGGGACCCCAAATCTTGGTATTATCTCTTTGAGCAAGACTTTAACTACTTCTCTTGCTTTGTTGGTGCGACAAGGGAAAGCCTCAGGCCACCCAGTGAAAGTATCAAAGAGAACTAGGATATATCGATATCCTTCTTTTCGGGGCAATTCTGTAAAATCAGTTTGCCAGCATTCTCCTGGAGAATTTCCTTGTTTCGTCATTCCAAAAGTAATCTTATTACTGGTTTGGGGATTATTGCGTATACAAATTTCACATCCCATTGTAATTGTTCAAATAATCTTTGTCATATCTCTACTCAAAATACACTTTTGTAAATGCTTAACAAGGTTTTCTGTTCCGCAATGTACTTTGTTATGTTCAGCCCGGGCAATTTCTCTCATTATTGCGGGTGGGACTATTATTTGACCTGTTGGTGTTACAGCCCATCCTGGTTCATTTTTATTAGCCTGCAATCTAATAATTAATTCTTCATCTTTTTCATTATAAGTTGGAGCATCTTTAGGTAAATTTACACTTTTCTCTGGAACTAGTGCTAGGATGCCTTTTTCTGCAGCATCTTTAGCAGCTCTATCAGCCAATCAGTTACCTGTTTCAGGGACAGTCCTACCTGACTGACGTGCTTTACAGTGCATTATCATGACTGCTGTTGGCTTTTGAATGGCTTCTAACAATTTCAGTATTTGCTCTGCATGCTGAAAGGTGGTTCCTTGTGCAGATAACAGTCCTCTTTCTTTCCCTATTGCTCCATGTGCATGTCCTACTCCAAAAGCACACTTTGAGTCTGTCCAAATGTTGACTCACTTTCTTTGAGTTAGTTCCAGTGCTCAAGTAAGAGCTATCAATTCAGCCTTTTGGTCAGATACATTTGTAGGCAAAGCTCGGGATTCAATTACCTTCTCAGTAGTGGTTGCCGCATATCCTGTTAAGCATTTTCCATCACGGATGAAACTGCTTCCGTCGGTATATGGTTCCCAATCCGTCTCTTCCATTGGCGCATCTCGGAGATCTGGTCGGCTGGAGTAGACTTCTTCAATTGTCTGGAGCCAATCATGTTCCAGTTCTCCTTCAACTTGATCAGTTGTTAAAAACACAGCAGGGTTAACGATAGTAGTAGTTTTTAAGTAAACATCGTCTTGCTCCAGCAACACCACTTGGTATTTCAGCATTCTACTAAGGGATAACCAATGCCCCCCTTTCTGTTCAAGCACAGTGATCACCATGTGGGGAACATACACTGTAATTCTCTGTCCTAGGGTGAACTTGCGAGCTTCTTGGATCAATAGCACAGTTGCAGCGACGGCTCTCAGACAACCAGGCCATCCCAGGCAAACGTTGTCTAATTGCTTCGAGAAGTAGGCCACAGCTCGCCGACTTGGTCCCAGATATTGGACCAGGACACCCAGAGCTATACCTTTTCTTTCATGAGTAAAGAGTTGCTCCCTGCAAGGCCCTGAGCTGGCAGTGCTACTCTGCAGAGCAAGGGCGTTGCAGAGCCCTTGGGCCACGGGGTGACCCCACACTGGCCGTGCTGATCAGGCTGGGAAGCAGACCCTTCCCATGGGTCTGTGGACAATCAAAGGGCATTCCAACTGTCTCAGGAAGTGTTCAAGGCTGTCACTGGATCCAGCCCATGGCTTCTCATTGAAGGTGACATGAACCGCGCTCTAGTCTCCCTTCCCCATTCCTGCTGTGCCCCCACTGCCTCTCCTGACATTGCAGAGTCCTCGTTAGCCCTGGTTAGCTTACCCGTCCTTTGCTTTGACATTATTGTGAAACTATCCAGTGTGTACCCAACACTGGTGCGTGTCCTGGTGGCTCCTGATACCTCCCTGAAGGGCATGAGTCAGTCAGCAGCCCTTCCACATGTGACAGTCCCCAGCAGATGCCTCTATCCCATTCAGGATCTCCAGTGGCACTGGGCACTCACAGGTGAGGACTCAGTCCAGCCCTCCTCTTACACAACACCCCATTCCCTCATCCCCTCAGCCCATGCAGCACCCAAGCACAACAGCAAGTCCTTTCAGCCTGCAATTCCCTGAGTGTATTCTGTACCCCCGTTTGGGAAAAAAAGCCCAAGCTTCACACACGGCACTGAGGAAATCTCCTTTTATTACAGAGATGTCACAAAGGAGGTCAAATGTAGCATGGTGACAGACTCATTTACAGAAGGTCTCTGGGTCAGATAGACTCAGTTCATCCTCTGGAGAAGCAGGACGAAAGCAAATATTTGTGTACAGGCATGTTTATAACAGATACGATGACCACTAGACAGACGTTGCCTGAGATAATTGTGAGATTGCTTTTGAGGAGAGGAGGACACCTCATTGCTGCTGAAATATCATTGGTAGAATCATTTTCTTGAGAGCATCCTGGATCTCCTTGTTCCTCATGCTGTAGATGGGGGGGTTCACAGCTGGAGGCACCACCAGGTACAGAACTGACACTATGAGATTTAGAGCTGGGGCAGAGGTGGAGGGGGGCTTCAGGTAGGCCACCATGGCAGTGCTGACAAACAGGGAGACCACAGCCAGGTGAGGGAGGCACGTGGAAAAGGCTTTGTGCTGTCCCTGCTTGGAGGGGATCCTCAGCACGGCCCTGAAGATTTGCCCATAGGACAGCACAATGAGAACAAAACACCCAAATGCTAAACAAGCACTAACTACAAGAAGCCCAATTTCCCTGAGGTAGGCATCTGAGCAGGAGATGCTGAGGATCTGGGGGACTTCACAGAAGAACTGGTCCACAGCATTGCCTTGGCAGAGGGGTAGTGAAAATGTATTCCAGTGTGCAGCACAGCATGGAGAAACCCACTGCCCCAGGCAGCTGCTGCCATGTGGAGACAAGCTCTGCTGCCCAGGAGGGTCCCGTAGTGCAGGGGTTTGCAGATGGCAACGTAGCAGTCATAGGCCATGATGGTGAGAAGGGAGGACTCTACTGACAAGAAAAGGAGAAAGAAAATGATCTGTGCAGCACATCCCTAGTAGGAAATAGCTCTAGTGTCCCAGAGGAAATTGGCAATGGATTTGGCGAACAGTGGTGGAGATGGCACCCAGGTCGAGGAGGGCGAGGCTGAGGAGGAAGAAGTTCATGGGTGCATGGAGGTGGTGGTCACAGGCTACAGCGGTAATGATGAAGCTGTTTCCCAGGACGGCAGCCAGGTAGATGCCCAGGAAGAGCCAGAAGTGCAAGAGCTGCAGCTCCCGTGTATTTGCAAACTCCAGGAGGAGGAACTGGGTGATGGAGCTGCTGTTGGACATGTGCTTCCTCTGACCATGAGGGCCTGTCTTTGGAGGAAAAGGCAGTGGCAAGTGAGGACTGACTTCTCTTAACAAAACCAATCCCATCTCTCACAGAAACCTCCACACTGCGTCTGTCCTTCCAGGAAGACTATCATGCAGCTCCCTCGTTTGAGCTCTGGCTTGTCCTGGCTGAGGGTGCAGTAGGGAGCAGGTCAATCTGCTGTGGGCTCTGGAGGAGTTAGTCCTGCTGTGTACCAATAGGCAAATAGGAGCCAGGAGTGATGTCGGGTTAAATCCACTCCTGAGATCAAATGGATTTCAGCATTGACCCTCCAGAGTCACCCTACTGCAGAGAAGACCTGTGCTGATTTTTTTGATTGTTTTGCTCCTGTTCTACCTCTCGTATCTGAGGAGTGGTTTTTTGAAGGCAGACATCCTCCACATTTCTTCTACACGGCAAGTGCTATCTTGAGAGTCCTGGGAGGCAAAGGGACAGACCCTTTGTACAGCGTGAGGATGGCTGGTCTGTCCATCAGCCTTGCTCTCAGCTGCCCTGGGCTCACTTGTCTCATAGCTGGAGCATGACCACACTCAAATGTTCCTCTGAAAGGAAATTGGATACTGCTCAGACCTGAGGAATCCTGTTTCAAAGTGCAGGTGACCTTCACACTTCTCTCCCCAGTGATGAGCTAAGCACTTCTGGATGCCCTGAAGTTAGGGTGTCTTGAGAGGAGAGTCAGCTTTATCCCCACCCCAGGGACTGCTTTGCTCAGAGACCCACAGGGTAGAAGGGGGTTTGGGCACCTTGCTCCCGTGGACAGATCTACCTGGCAGGACCTGAACCCCCCCATCCCCAGAGAGCCTGAAAACAAGAACAGCAGCACAGGGGTGGGTGGAGAAAAAGGGAGAAACATCCCAATGCTTCTGCCAAGGGAGGCAAGGCCAGGAAGGGACAGAGGGGCACTCAGGAGAGTCCTTTATGTGACCTATGGCTGCAGAGGAGGCAGCTGCTGCCTGAACCCCATAGCTCTGAGGGCAGAGGCTTTACTAGGTGGCAGAGGAGACCAGGGGCCTTTTTAGGGGAAAAGCATGTTCACTGAATGGCTGACAGGGAGTTCTCGCAGCCTTTGCCATTAGCCTGTTCCTCTCACCTCTTGCCCATGTCTCTGCTGCCTGGAGCTGTTGCTGCCAGGAGCTGTTTCTCTGTTCCCATGTCTCCTCCCTGTTAGTGCTCACAGACCCAGTGCCACCAGCTGTGTGCTCAGCTCTGCCCTGTAGGCACCTCCTGGCAGCAGGGCACTGCCCAGGGGCAGCTCTCTGTTGGAAAGCCCTCAGGAGCAGATCAGATACACCCTCAAGAGACCACAGGAGTGACAGGGCTTAAAGAAGGAAGTCAGGAAGTTGACAAAAAGCGATGAGTCAGAGTGGCTAGGAAATATGTTCGAGGGTTGGGGATTGTCTGGATGGTTGATATCTCTGCTCAAGACTGTGGGGGTAGTGATCTTGATTGTGATAACTGTGCTCCTAATGTTGCCCTGTCTTCTCAGCCTTCTGCAAAGGGCCCTGCAGAGGGCTGCCGGAGCAATATTTTTAGCACAAATACAAAAAGGGGGAATTGTCAGGGAACGTAGCGAATCTGCCGAATGCCTGGCGGTGCATGAGCAGAGTGACCTTGAGCAGCTTGTGGTGTATCCTTGAGAGTCTGGAAAGTCCCGAGCAAGGGACTTAGTACTAACTAAACCAATCATATATGAACACATACTCTGAAGAAAGTTTATAAAAAAAGCTTGTTAGAACAATAAAGTAGCCATTTTTGCACAATCTGATGTTTGTCGTGTCCATCTCTATTGCGACAGTGCCATACTGCTGTGTCTTCTGCCAAGAGCTTCCTTCCTCCAGGCTGAACAAGCCCGAGCTCTCAGCCTCTTCTCACAGCACATGTGCACCAGCCCTGACCACCTTAGTGGCCCTCCAGCGAACTTTCTCCAGTTTGCCAGTCTCTGTCTGTCATGGTGGGGGGTAAAAAACTAGAGAAGTAATCTGGATGAGCTTGAAAAAGTGCTGAGCAGAGGGGGATAATCCCTTCCACTGACTGTGCTCCTGCTAATGCAGCCCAGGACACAGGTGACCACCTTTGCTGATGGCTCACATTTTGCCTAGTGAAATCCAGGGACCACCAGAGCCTTTCCCACAGAGCTGCTTCCCATGCAGGCAGTCCCTGGCCTGTATCATTGCAGGGGCTTTGTCCACCTCAAGGACAGGACTTTAGCTTATGTTCCTGCCTGGCCCATCCATTGGCCACAGGAAACTGTGCAATGGCAGCCCTGGCTTCAGTGTAGTGTCTGCTCTCCTCAATAGGGTGTCATCTACAAATGTTCTGAAAAAGCACTCTCTCATCTCCTCCGGGTCATTATAAACATGTTAAACAGGGCAGGTGTCAGCATAGACCCCTGCAGGACCCTACTGGCTAGATGCCTTCAGGCAGAGTACCATGCATGGACCATGTCCCTCTGAGCCCAACTGTCCAGGTGTTTTTTTAACCACTTACCCATCCATGCAGACTGTAATATGCTAATTTGGACACAAGATGAGGAGGATGCTGAATGCCTTTTCTGACTTCCAGGTAAAAGAGAGCACTCTCTCAATCTCTCCAGCCGATCTGGTCCTTCCTTTACAGAAAGCAGAAGAGGATGGCCAGGTACACAACCTCCCCTGTGTAATCCAGGCACCTTGTCTTTCACACACCCAGAAATGGGATCTGGGTGGGACACACTCTGGGGACAGCCTTTAGTTCCCCTGCTCATCCTTGGGCATTTCTGAAAGGTGCAGGCAACTTTTGGGTTCTGCCAGTCATCAGATAATTCCCTCAGTCTCCATGAACTTTCAAAGGCAATGGAGAGTGACCTCACTGTGACATTGGCTTGCCACTCTAAGCTCCCTCAGCTGCCGCCCCACCTGTCCCATAGACCTGGTAACGATTGTGTTTGCTCAAGGACCCCCTTGGTTTGAGCCACATCCTTTGCTGGTTGTTCTCCTCCAGTGTCCTGCCTCAAGCCAGAGGCCTGGGAGAACCTTGCTGGGGAAGACTGAGGCAAAGAGGACATGGAGTATCTCAGATCTACCTACACTTGTTGTTACTAAACTCAGCAGTGGCCACACAGTATCTTTGCTTCTCCTTTAACAGTTCCTGAAGTAGTAACCACTCATTATGGTGCCCTCGAATTGCCTTTCAATGGCTAAGAGAGCTTGGAGGATGCTGTTCTTGAAGACCAGCTGTACTGAGCTCCAGGCAGCAGCTACATGGGCAGAGAGTGTGAAGGAGCTGCTCCGAGAAATGCCGTGAGAGGAGGGCATCCTGACATCCCCTGCAGTTCAGACAACTTCCCCGTAGCAAGCCCTTGGACTCCTCTCCCACCCAGCACAGCCTCTGTCCCCAAGGCCACGGGTCTAGGGCATGAAATCACCTCCTCCGCAGCTGGACCTCCAGTCTAGAAGTGCGTGTGTCCTACAATCAATACACAACAAACAGGCTAAAAGGGAGGTGGAGAGCACAGCTGGGTGGCTTCAGCACATGCCTGCCTTCCTCCCCTTGCTTCGTTTTTTCAGAGCCGTAGTCATATTACTCCTTTTTTTTCCCCACCTGTCTGCCATATTCTTGATCTCTGGAGTTGGCATGGGGGTGCAGGGTCAGCTTCTATTCTGACTCTGACTCTGGGGGGTCCCGCCCCAGAGATGTCCTCATGGAAACGAGGTGTCTAAGCTGTATTATAAATGGTCAGGAAGCATGTCATTCGTTGGTAGGGTTGGGGAATGAGCTGACTTTTTCCTCATTCAGCTCAGGGAGGGAGATTTCTATGAGAAATGGCATGGGGTTGTCCTTGGAGAAGTCTCTCCTAATGTCACTGCCTTTTACTCCTTGAACAGGTGCCCATGCTCAGAGGAAGAAAATGTCCAAGAGCAGCTTTATCACTGAGTTCCTCCTTCTGGCATTTGCAGACACGTGGGAGCTGCACCTCTTGCACTTCTGGCTCTTCCTGGGCATCTACCTGGCTACCCTCCTGGGAAACGGCCTCATTATCACCGCTGTAGTCTGCAACCACCACCTCCACACCCCCATGTACTTCTTTCTCCTTAACCTCTCCCTCCTCGGCTTGGGCTCCATCTCCACCACTCTCCCCAAAGCTATGGCCAATTCCCTGTGGGACAACCAGGGCCATCTCCTACCAAGGGTGTGCTGCCCATGTCTTATTGTTTGTTTGTTTTCTGTGCTACAACAGAGTTCTATCGTCTCACTGCCATGGCCTATGACCGCTACGTTGCCATCTGCAAGCCCCTGCACTATGGGACCCTCCTGGGAAGCAGAGCTTGTGCCAACATGGCAGCAGCCGCCTGGGGTAGCGCTTTCCTTTAGGCTGTGCTGCACACAGCCAATACATTTTCACTACCACTCTGCCAAGGCAGTGCTCTGGACCAGTTCTTCTGTGAAATCCCCCAGATCCTCAAGCTCTCCTGCTCTTACTTCTGTCTCAGGGAAGTTGGGCTTCTTGTGGTTGTGGAGGACCTCGGCTGGACTAGAGGGGCCTGGGGAGGATATTGACCTTGACAAGATTACAGTGTTCCCGTGAGAGAATAAGAAAGGATGAGAAGCATGCCTGGGAAACTAAGTTTAAGGAATGTGTTGACCGTTTGCAGTTGTGATAAGGAACCTGAAAAAGTCACCCAATGAGGGGTGAAAAAAACAACTTCTGACAACTTTTTAACCAATAAGGGACAGACATATGTAGAAGGTAACAAGTATAATGGGTATAAATTTGCTGGCTTGTAGTAATAAAAAAACCTTCTTTGCTTGTAGTATAAGAATGCGTACGTGTCGTTTGTCCGTCTCGACCACGACAATTGGTGACCCCGACGTGATGCTGTAAATAATGCTTGTGACTGCGAGGAGAGCAGTGGAGACGGAGCCCGGCATAGCTTGAGAGCAGGCGGGAAGAGCTGCTAGTCCGGACCGATACTTGACACCTGGAGATAAACAGGTGAGCTGCCGGGAACATGGGCAGGACCCTCAGTAAAGAGGACGCCGGAATTGTAAATATGTGGAAAGTAATATTGCAAAAGAGAGGACTTAAAGTAGAAGAGTTGATGTTGCGGAAAATGCTCTCATGGGGCAAGCAACACAGATATAAAGCAGATACAGTGACTGCATTTAGTGTGCCTGTGTGGCAAGGACTCGGGGACAAGCTGTTTGACAGTGCGTCCCGAGGGTCTAAGGAGGCAGCCAGCCTCCTGATGACTTGGCGCCAGCTCCTTGAAACCGTCAAAGACATTAAAGAACAAAGGGATAGGATGAAGGAGCCAGACGTCCCTATCGTGGGGGGAGGGCAGTCCTCTCCCACAGAGGACGTGGGGTCTGTTGCCCAGTCCTCTGGCAGGCGCGCAGGGTGGCCAAAGCCATGGGGCCGACAAAGAACCCTTTCATTGATGACTCTGATGATGAGCGGCCCTCAGGACATCCTCGGACTATTAAAGATAGAACATATAAGCGGCCCCAGGACTTGCTTCCTGGTAGTGACATATGCCGTGCTGAA